>NC_057813.1:574605568-574905568 GCF_018294505.1 Triticum aestivum | reverse complement strand
AAGCCCCGGAAGTGAAAGAAGAAGACATCCCTCAACCCTTACCTAACCTTTTTACTCCAACTGAGATTGAAGCCTTTAAGATGATTGAGTTAGCTCGCATACAAAATTGAGTTAGCTCGCATACAAAATAAGTATCTCACACAGGAGAATATTTTGTTGAATGATCATATCGCCGGACTCAAGGGCATTATCCGCAAGTTGGAGGAGCTTTTACGCTCGATGTGCGATTACCAACCATCCTCATCACCACCTCCATCACCTTTGAGGACATAATCACATGGGTATGGGCACTCCCCCTTGGCAACTTCCAAGCTTGGGGGAGGTGCCCCGGTATTGTATGACCATCACACTCCTATCTTTACCGCTTTATTTAGTTCGAACCTTTTAGTAGTATCTTGATCTAGTAGATTGAAGTTTTGATATCAAGTAGTTTGAGTTTTGCTTTATGATCTCTTTTTGTATTCGAGTCCGCGAGCTATCTATAATAAAGATTAGTGTTGAGTCAAGGGCTTTGCTATGTGTTATGATCTTAAGGAAGTAGAAAGAATTAAAGAGTTCTTATTGATCTTATGGATAGTGATAACTTCACATATACAAAGTATGAGGCATAAAAGTTGTTGAGAGTTGATAAACGTAGTTTTGGTCATCGTTGCAATTAATAGGAAGTAATAAGGGAAGAGAGGTTCACATATAAATACACTATCTTGGACATCTTTTATGATTGTGAGCACTCATTAAGTATGACATGCTAAAAGAGTTGACAGTGGACAAGAAAGACAACGTAATGGTTTATGTTTTCTCACATCTCAGTTAAATTATGTTGTCATTGACCTTCCAAACATGTTGAGCTTGCCTTTCCCCCTCATACTAGCCAAATTCCCAGCACCAAGTAGAGATACTACTTGTGCTTCCAAATACCCTTAAACCCAGTTTTGCCATGAGAGTCCACCATATCTACCTATGGATTGAGTAAGATCCTTCAAGTAAGTTTTCATCGGTGCAAGCAAAAAAAGTTGCTCCCTAAATATGCAAGACTTATTAGTGCGGAGAAAATAAGCTTTATATGATCTTCTTATGGAAGCAATAAAAGCGACAGTCTGGATAATAAAGGTCCATACACAAGTGACATATAAAGTGATGTTCTTTCGTACTAAGATTTTGTGTATCCAACCCTAAAAGCGCATGACAACCTCTGCTTCCCTCTGCGAAGGGCCTATCTTTTACTTCATGTTCTTACTTTATGTTGTTTTTATTTTGTGCTTGAGTCAAGGTGATCTCCACCTTTCCTTTTTTTTCATTTTATCCTTTGGCAAGCTCTTCGTGTTTGAAAGATCGTGATATACATATCCAATTGGATGTTCGTTAGCATGGGCTATTATTGTTGACATCACCTAAAGGTGAATACATTGGGAGGCAACACAATAAGCCCCTATCTTTCTCAGTGTACGTCTGAAACTCCATAACCACAAGTATTGCGTGAGTGTTAGCAATTGTAGAAGACTATATGATAGTTAAGTATGTGGACTTGTTGAAAAGCTCTATTGTTGACTCTTTCTGATGTTATGATAAATTGTGATTGCTTCAATGACTGAGATTATAGTTTGTTTGTTCTTAATGAAGTTTGTGAACCATACTTAAAATTGTGAACTGATTGTCACTTGAGCATAAGAAATTATATATTGGAATCTTTATATGTTGCTGTTATAAGAATGATCATGATGCCCTCATGTCCGTATTTTATTTTTATCGACACCTCTATCTCTAAATATGTGGACATATTTTTCGATTTCGGCTTCTGCTTGAGGACAAGCGAGGTCTAAGCTTGGGGGAGTTGATACGTCCATTTTGCATCATGCTTTTATATCAATATTTATTGCATTATGGGTTGTTACTACACATTTTATCTCAATACTTATGGCTATTCTCTCTTATTTTACAAAGTTTACCATGAAGAGGGGGAATGCCGGCAGCTTGAATTCTGGCTGAAAAAGGAGCAAACGTTGGAAACCTATTCTGCACAACTCCAAAAGTCCTGAAACTCCATGAAACAACTTTTTGGAATTTATAAGAATTTCTGAGCGAAAGAAATAGGCCAGGGGGCCCACACCCTGTCCAGGAGACAGGGGGCGCCCCCCCTATAGGGCGCGCCCCTATCTTCTGGGCCCCCTGGTGGGCCTCTGGTGTCCATCTTCTGCTATATCATTGCTTTTACCTTGGAAAAAAATCATGGGCAAGCTTACGGGACGAAACTCCACCGCCACGAGGCGGAACCTTGGCGGAACCAATCTAGGGCTCTGACAAAGTTGTTCTGCTGGGGACACTTCCCTCCGGGAGGGGGAAATCATCACCAACATCATCACCAACGATCCTCTCATCGCGGGGGGGGGGGGGGGGGGGGGTCAATCTCCATGAACATCTTCACCGGCACCATCTCCTCTCAAACCCTAGTTCATCTCTTGTATCCAATCTTGTAGCAAAAACCACAAATTGGTACCTGTGGGTTGCTAGTAGTGTTGATTACTCCTTGTAGTTGATACTTATTAGTTTACTTGGTGGAAGATCATATGTTCAGATCCTTAATGCATATTATTACACCTCTGATTATGAACATGAATATGCTTTGTGAGTAGTTACGTTTCTTCCTGAGGACATGGGTGAAGTCTTGCTATTAGTAGTCATGTGAATTTGGTATTCGTTCGATATTTTGATAAGATGTGTGTTGTCTTTCCTCTAGTGGTGTCATGTGAACGTCGACTACATGACACTTCACCACTATTTGGGCCTAGAGGAAGGCATAGGGAAGTAATAAGTAGATGATGGGTTGCTAGAGTGACAGAAGCTTAAACCCTAGTTTACGCGTTGCTTCGTTAGGGGCTGATTTGGATCCACATGTTTCATGCCATGGTTAGGTTTACCTTAATACTTTTGTTGTAGTTGCGGATGCTTGCAATAGGGGTTAATCATAAGTGGGATGTTTGTCCAAATAAGGGCAGTACCCAAGCACCGGTCCACCCACATATCAAATTAACAAAGTACCGAACGCGAATCATATGAGCGTGATGAAAACTAGCTTGACGATAATTCCCATATGTCCTCGGGAGCTCCTTTATCATTATTAGAAGTTGTCCAGGCTTATCCTTTGCTACATAAAGGATTGGGCCACCTTGCTGCACCTTATTTACTTTGTTTACTTATTGCTCGTTACTATTTATCTTATCACAAAACTATCTATCACCTACAATTTTAGTGCTTGCAGACAACCTTACTGAAAACCGCTTATCATTTCCTTCTGCTCCTCATTGGGTTCGACACTCTTACTTATCAAAAGGACTACGATAGATCCCCTACACTTGTGGGTCATCAAGACTCTTTTCTGGCGCCGTTGCCGGGGAGTGTAGCACTTTTGGTGAGTGGAACTTGGTAAGGAAACATTTATATAGTGTGCTCGAGGAGACCTTCGATGTTGAAACGGTACGCAACGACGACAAGAGTTTTTTCTGTAATTATTAATTAAGCATGACTTCAACTATTTCAATGTGTACTTTTCATCTTTTCCCATTCGACTAGCTTATCCCATGCTATGCAAGACGCTATGTCTTGGAGAGGATGGGTTTTAAAGACCATGAAAGTATGGAAACAAAAAAGAGTTCACCTAAGGACCCATCATGGTGTGGATTTTGAAGTAAAGCTGTATAATTCTGAGAGTGTATCCCATTTTGGTTGCAAAAATTGAGAAACACTTTGCAAGATGTATGGTTTTGATGAGGGTATGTTTGTCACCATGGATCTTGGTGATCCTAAAATCGAGCAAGACAATATGGACATTTGGGTCATTGTTGATACGCTTCCAATTCTTCCCCTATGTGAGCTTCTCAAACATAGTTATTAAGTAATTTATATTGTTTATTTCAAAATAGTTGACAGCTTATTTCCATTGACAACTTATATTCATTCTTCAAAGAATGTGTGGAAGATGGTAGACAAAACCCACTACACCAATGGCTCCGAATTAACTTATCAGGAGAAAAATCATCAGATCACATTTTTTAATGATCTTGAGAATTACAATATCTACAATCGAACTCCTCAACATTATGGTCAATACGTGCCACTAGTGCACGTGTTGAATTACGGTAACTACCATGGAGGTACTTTGGTAAGATTTTTTACTATTACGACATCCGTGCATCTTTTGCATACTTCTAAAACTAGTATATCCTTGTTAACTACGAAGTTATTACTATATTTTTCAACAGATAATCCCGAATGATTGTGTGCCTCATCTGATATATCAGCATGGTCACCTTGATGTTTTGAACATACAACCAGGTCATCCTATGAATCTCAACTGTCCATACCGGATTTCTAAAAGAAGTGGAGACATGACAATAAAAGAATGGAAAAAATGTATGGACAGTTGTAAGGAGGTTCTTGAAAGCAAAAGGAAGTGAAGCGCAAGAATTGAAGACAGGATGATCTCCATTCTCCATAATGGAGAGTCAGGGTCTATATTGTTTTATGCTATTTTACCTTAAGGGTATTTAGGTCCTACCTGATACTGATGATCATGTGCTAAGAACAACTAAGTAGGGTTGATTCGATGACTATGAGGATGATGATCATATGACTTGTTATTAATAACGAGTAGAAGTTGTATGATGATGCATGATTAGTAGAACTTGTTATTATATATGATGATGTATGATGCGAGCATGGAGAGTTATTATATATCGGGTGAAATGAACCAAGCACGAAGATATAAGAGATGACACTTCTCTCTATTAGCTAGCTAATAACAACCTAAATTAACCCCCAAAACCCCTAAACCAGCCCCTTTAAAAAAAACCTCAGCTCCAGCTAGCTGCCGACGCGTGGATGCCTTTTGATCCTAGTTTATTTCACCAACCGGGACCAAATGCCCCCCTGCCTGGGCTGGCTGCAGCGGCCACGTGGAGGCCCATCTGTCCCGGTTCGTGTAAGCACCGGGACTAAAGGCCAAGGGCATTAGTACCGACCTTTTAGTCCCGGTTATTAAACCGGGACAGAAGGCCCTTACGAACCGGGACAAATGTCTCTTTTTCTACTTGTGAGTGGACGAGTATAATTATGTTACGTGATGAATGTCGAAAACAAAATGAGGATGGCATGCATAGACGTCTGCATTTACAACTTTTAATTTGCTGGTTCTTCAGGGAAAATAATATTTGTGCGCCCCTTTACAATCGTTTCTAATCAAACATTCATCACAAGCCGATATAACTAATCTGGTCAATGACGTCTCTATCCATGACTCTATAAGAATAGCCGAAGAACGTATATTCTAGAAAAATGTGTATCATCGTCCAATTAGCTCGATGGGATAGCTTGACGTTGTGGGTTTGAACTAATATGATGATTCTTCGCGATTAATATTTAATTGACTCTGCCAGAACAAAAATGCATGGAGCCAAGGTCCGAGTACCAAGCGCTGCAGGCCTGAAGTATGACCCACATGGACAAGTGATTGCTTCTCCACAAGGGTCATACCAGACGCTACGACGCTGGAGTATGTAACCGATGCCATACTCACAGGGCTTTTTGATGGCTTCTCTTGCCTCACCAGGAGTGGCTTTGTCCCAGAATTAGTAGTATTTTTTGGACTAATTACTAGTCCAAATTTCTATTAATGCGAATAATTCCGACAACCTCACGAGAAAAAAAAGTCATTTACTTTATTAGCCACAGGGTTTTGTACACAAGAGATGGATATGTCCATGATTTGAGTGAACATAATAATGTGTTCGGTTCACTGGTTATTCCTGTTAAGTGGTTGGGCTTGCTAGTTTTAGTTGATCACCCTGTGTTAGGTTGAGAGGATCGATGACATACAAATGCGGAACAAAGTTTTTAGAAAATTTCCCCTCAAAAGACGATTGGTTGGACCCATCCCAAAATGGGACGGATGGGTACAACCAAGCACAGAACCTCTAAATGTACGTCAAGTTGACTATCGTCTTTTTAAAATAAAATTATTTGAAAAAGTTATCTTCTATGTACTAGAGTTAAGCATGCACATAGCTACATGTGTTTTGATAATAGAAGTATTAACTAATATCATCATCTCATCAAGAAAATGAAAATCTGTAGAAGAGTTTAGCCTCATACTTCTGCACACATAGATGCATGTAGTCTAGACACAGAAGATTAAAAAGGACAGTTGTCAATTTGTCATACAAGGTCAATAAAAAAATGATAAAAAGGCTATAGTGAAACTCTGGAAGCCTAGGCTGCTATCCAATACCCGCTTCGCCTGCTCTACATGCTGCTTCCGCCAACTCTCGACCATCCTGCAATGAAGTAAAACAACAATCATGTCAAAAGCAGAAGGCATATGTAAGAAGAACGTTCATCAGTTCATGTGCCCATATTGACGAACGTGGCCTCTCTATCCCACATTCCCACGAGGTCATGATCAATAATCCTTCAAAAGCCAGGGGAAGAGGCTACCAGGACTTACTATCATGTACTCCCTCCGTCCCATAATATAGGACGTTTTTGGCATTAATGTAATGTCAAAAAAAGCATTACATTATGGGACGAAGGGAGTATAAAATATTTTATTTTTATTAGTCAGCTTTAATCGTATTGGTTCATACAAACCAGAGAAACTAGAAACTTGCATAATCAGGTGATTGTATCTGCATGAAGGTAACATGCGTGGCGTGTAGAGTAATGCTTTGATACATTGGAGCGCGTGCTCCTGTTTTTAAAAATATGTTTTAAACATATATATTTTGAAATGTCAAAAAATTCCAACAAAACCTTGGCACATACATCTCGATATTGTACATGCTCACAAAGCCGTTTCATGAAAAATCGTCAACTTATGTGTCGCGTGTGAAAAAGACAAAATCCGATGTTAAAAAATGCTTTTCACAAAACATATTTTTATCTTTTTTACACAAGCCACAAAAAATGTTAGTTTTCTCTGAACCCTGACATGCACACATATAATGTCGAGATGTATGCGCCAAATTTCTTTTTGGAATTTTTTCACACTTTGAAATATTATTTTCGCGTGAGCGTGCAGGAGCGCGCGCTTCCGGGAGCACCAACGGATTTCCGGCGTGGTATGACTGAATACAAAAGAAAACAAATTATGAAGCCCACTTACAAAATTCCCTATCTTTCAGTCAACTATAGTTTTGGCGTGCCAATAACCCATCAAAAGCCAAGGGAAGGGCTGACTGTCATGTACACCCTCTGTACACATTTATAGGACATTTTAGGTACTAACTTAGTGACCTAAAACGTCTTATAAATGTTTACACAGGGAGTATAAAACATTCCTGTTTTGCTTAGTCAACTTCAGCCATTATTGGTTCGTACAAACAAGAGAAACTAGCTAGAAAATTGCACAATCGGGTGTCTGTATCTGCATGATGGTAACATGCATGGTATGACTGAAAACGAAAGAAAACAAATTATGAAGGGGAACTAATTAATAAGAGCCGGTATGCACGTGTGAAGTCCCTATCTTGCAGTCAACTATATGACGATGAAGATTCCATGCGCTAATAACCCAGGGAAAGATCCTAACAGGACTTACTGTCATGTATAAAATATTTCTTTTCGTTAGTCAACTTTTACCATTATTGGTTCGTTCAAACAAGAGAAACTTGAAAATTGTACGATTAGGCGACCGTATTTGCCTGAAGGTAACATGTGTGGTATGACTGAAAACTAAAGAAAACAGATTACGAAGGTGGACGTACTCCCTTCATAAACTAATATAAGAGCGTTTAAAATACTAAAATAATGATCTAAATACTTTTATATTAGTTTATTTACAAAGGAAGCAGTACTGATTAAAACGGCCAGTGTCCACCTGCGAAGTTCCCAATCTTGCAGCCAATTATATGAAAATGAAGATTTTGTGCGCCAATAACCTATCAAAATTCAAGAAACGAAGAGAAGAGCCTACCAGAACTTATTGTCATGTATAAAATATTTCTGTTATGTTTAATTGACTCTAACTATATATTGTTGTTCCATGCAAAAATAAATAATCTAGTAGAAAATTGTACGATCAGATGACCGTATTTGTAAGATGGTAACATGGGTGGTATGAGTGAAAATGAAAGAAATCGAACTATGGAAATAGACGTACTAATAAGGGCCGGTGCCCACTAGTACAAAGTCGGCTACTTTGCAGCCAATTATATTAAGATAAAGATTCCGCGTACTATTTACTAACTGTTGTCTTTCATGTCAACCCTTCTACAGGTACATAGTTTTCATCAGATTGTCGATACATACGGAGGCGGCTAAGCCAGCATTGAATGGGCTGCCACCATACAATTATGCAAGGAAGTTAACTTGTACTAAATGTGTGGATCATCAGGTCGTCATACCCACTATAAAAATTACGTATAACAAAAGATCCGTGTCTATGAGTATTTATACGCGTGTCCCACATGCCATGAAGTCGATAATAATTAGCATCCGAAACGCATCATATTCAGTTTCAGGGGCGGAGCTCATGTACAAGCATTGTTGGCTTCAACTTTCGAGTGAATTGCAGAGGCCGGGGGATAACCTCGTCTTCGAAAAAAAACTTTCAAGTGAATCATTAGAGCATCTTCAATAGTTTGTTAGTTTATCTTATAAAAAAGGAGGTTAAAACCCCATGCCTCTACATCATTGTGACACATACATCAATTTTTTCTCGAAGTTGATGCAAAGCAACTAAGACAAAGTCATTAAAATGTATAGTAGAAAGCTTAGGCAACTACCGCAAAACCATTACAAGATATGAGTATACCATGTATGAATAGGTCGACTTGTTCCATAACGCCCCCTTCAAGAAGGGATACATGACCTCACATCCTCGTCGCCATGTCCAACTGGAGGCAACAAGGACAAAGATTTCCATTTTGCAGATTACCGAGACCAACCAATGAAGGCCAATATCTCAAAGAGACAACACTTCTAACAATATGGCGTGCAAGTTCGTCGATGCCGAGCCTGACCAATGAAGACCAGAACAAGAGTTTTCACCCAGTACATAAGCAATGCTTCAGTCACCACCTTGATAACAGATCTTTCGTTAGTTGTGACAATCAATACTCCATGCCAAGCCAGAGTGATGTTGGCGGAAGGGTGAGACATTTTTCCATGTGAGACCACCGAGGGCCACCCATGACGCGGCGCTGATCTAGCCACAACGTATGTACACATGTACATGTCAACAACGAAAAATATATAGAACAAAACACGGAAATCCAATTTGGCTCTAGGGAGCATATGCTCCTGCACACCAAAACTGTTTTTTTTTGGAAATGTCACTTTTTTGGAAAAAGATGTGTTCATTGCCACATTTAAATGCTACGTGCAAATTGTTAAGGTGAAAGCTCAAGCATTTTGACATGTGCAAGGAAAAAAAACAAGTTGAACCCTAAATGTAACACTTATTCTTATTCTTTTTCACCCACAAAGCACTTCTATCCCGTTTCACATGAAAATTGTCAAGCACACTTATTACACTAACAAAAACATCTACAAAAAATATATTTTTTCAAATTTATTTACTATTTATTTTGAATTTACTGCTCATCAGGGAGCACTACTACCACTACTACTACTCCTGCTACTACTGCTACTGCTACTGCTACTACTGCTACTACTACTACTATTACTACTACTACTACTACTACTACTACTACTGCTACTACTACTCCTACTACTCCTACTGCTACTGCTACTACTGCTACTGCTACTGCTATTACTGCTACTGCTATTACTGCTACTGCTACTACTGCTACTGCTGCTACTGCTACTACTGCTACTGCTCATACTGCTACTGCTACATCTACTACTGCTGCTACTGCTACTGCTGCTACTGCTACTGCTCCTGCTACTACTGCTACTCCTACTACTGCTACTACTACTACTACTGCTGCTACTGCTACTGCTCCTACTCCTACTGTTGCTACTGCTACTCCTACTGCTGCTACTCCTACTACTACTCCTCCTGCTGCTGCTGCTGCTACTACTACTACTACTACTACTACTACTACTACTACTACTGCTGCTGCTGCTGCTGCTGCTGCTACTGCTGCTACAACTGCTGCTGCTACTGCTACAACTGCTGCTGCTACTGCTACTGCTACTACTACTACTACTACTACTACTACTACTACTACTACTACTACTACTACTACTACTACTGCTGCTGCTGCTGCTGCTGCTGCTGCTGCTACTGCTACTGTTGCCGCTGCTGCTATCGCTATTTCTGCTGCTGCTACTACTACTACTACTACTACTACTACTACTACTACTACTACTACTACTACTGTTGCTGTTGCTGCTGCTACTGCTACTGATGCTGCTGCTGCTGCTGCTACTGCTACTGCTACTACTACTGCTACTGCTACTACTACTGCTACTACTGCTACTACTGCTACTACTGCTACTACTACTGCTACTACTGCTACTACTCCTACTGCTAGTGCTGCTACTGCTACTGCTACTACTACTACTACTGCTACTGCTACTACTGCTACTACCTCCACTATTTATAGGCGTCCGTCATGGGCTCAACACTTGGGCCTGGCACGTCACAAGTCTACTCAGCCACAATCCGAATACAGCTCGGATCACATCCGACCAGTGTCCTCGGATTTGACCTTGTAGGTTCCTTCCCTTAAGCGCGCGGCCACTTAGGTTCAACCCGGCTTGGTCACAGTTCAGATCACCTCCGAACAACACTGTTGGTAGCAGCCTCTAGCAAGGCATGCCGAACACCAAGCAGACTATGAAGCTGGTTAGGCGAACCTGTACAACATGTCACACTTCTGTTCCCTTTGCCACACGATATATGTTGTCGGGCTCAAGGCGAGACTATCATCCTTGTGCTAGCCCACCTTTTTCTCGTTCCAGTGATACCGACCACTATCCGGATTATCTCATAATCCATGTCGCATGGCCATGCTTATCCTGGTCGGATCACACGAGGGGCCCAGAGTATATCTCTCCAGATTGGAGGGGCAAATCCCATCTTGCTCGACCATGTCTCGCAGCATGGGTCTGGACAAGCCTGAAACCTACCTTTGTAACTACCCAGTTACAGAGTAGTGTTTGGACGGTCCAAAGAAGGTCTGTCACCATCCCGAGTACATGCGCCAGCTCAGGTCTTAGGACATAGAATATATGTTGTACTAGAGACTCACAAATGACATATCATTGCGTCTCATAGTTGGGTCTGTCCGACTCGGACCTTATCTCAACTCGGCTCTGACTATGTCGAATCCGATCAGATCCTTCCGAGTCCATATTATCCGGTTAGCATCCAATTCTCCATGGCTAGTGAGACCAAGCCATCGACCTTGTCATATGCTAGTCTAGTCGGCTGCGCGTCCACACATCCCTTTCGACTAGGGACCTTTTAGGACAGTCATCATACAATGCATAGTCCCACAAACAAGTAACGTACTTGCTGATACACATCATTGATAATGTCCAAGGACTATCTTTATTCATAAACACATAGGAAATATCATCATACATGATTGCCTCTAGGGCATATCTCCAACATAAAGATCTTGGAAGAATATGTAAGAGCCAATATGAGCATCTAGGTTTCGCTATTGGTTATTGACCGGAGATGAGTCTCGGTCATGTCTACATAGTTCTTGAACCCGTAGGGTCCGCACGCTTAACGTCTGATGATGATATGTATTATGAGTTATGTGTTTTTGATGACCGAAGTTTGTTCGGAGGCTCGGATGAGATCACAGACGTGATGAGGAGTCTTGAAGTGGTTAAGACAGAAAGATTTATATATTGGATGGCTATATTCAGACACTAGAAATGTTCCGAAAAAGTTTCAGATAAAATCGGAGTGCCGAGGGTTATCGGAAGCCCCCGGGGGAACTAATGGGCCTCATGGGACTTGGTGGAGAGGGAGAGAGGGGCCAGGGCATGTCGCATGCCCCCTCCCCCTTGGGTTCGAATTGGACTAGGGAAGGGGGGCAGCGCCCCCCTTTCCTTCTCCCTCTTCCTCTCCTTCCTTCCCCCTCTCTCCCTCTTGGTGGAATCCTACTAGGACTAGTAGTCCTAGTAGGACTCCCCTTGTGGGGCATGTCCTAGGAGGGCCGACCGGCCTCCCTATCATGGTGGCGCACAACAGATGGCATGGGATGGCTAAAGAGAAGCGGAGGCTCGAGGGCACTGGTGGGATCATACCAACCCCGCCACTGGTGGGCTCCAGAGGCGGGGTTGGTATGAGTGAGCGCGGGATGCAAGACATACCCAGGTTCGGGGCTCTCCGGAGATATAACACCCCTAGTCCTGCCGAGTGTAGTTTTATGTTCGACAGTACAACGTTGCTCCTAGAGCTGTATGGAGGAGGAAGGAGGGCTCGCCAAGGCTTACACTGCTCCTTCTTTCCAAGTGGATGTTACTGTTTTGGTGGTTAGTTCCTCTCTTGCTTGCTTACTTCTCGACGTATCTGCCCATGTAGGCGTGGGCTCCTGAGGGGTTTTATAGGCCAACCCCCCAGGGGTACAATGGTAATGTTACAAGTTGGTGGGTCCGAATTATCAGCATCCGGGGACCCGGGCTCGAACCCGCTGGGAGCTTGTGGTTCGCCGGGTGCCCCTAGGTGCGGGCCCCATGTGCCTAGGGGGATTGTGCGTCGTCTTGTCGATCGTCAGGGCGTGGCCGAGTCAAGTTGCATATAGTGGCGCTCCGTCAGGTCGCCACTTGCTGTCGTCAGCGGTGATGGCGGGGGCACTGTAGCCACACCGGCCCTGGTCAGCGGCCAGGTGAGGGGCACTGTTGCCACGCCCCGGCTGACATAGGCATGAGAGGGGTACTGTTCCCTCGGTCATCAGTGGCTGAAGACTCGTCCAATCGTACGGCCTGGATGGGACGGGAGCTGACCCGTGGCTGGATTGCGGAGCACACCACGAGTGGAGCTGGCTTGTTGAGGAAGCCTTGGTTGTGCCGAGTTCGGCCGCCTTGTTCTACTTGTTGAGGCCGAATTGACGTGTCTTGCCGGGTCGGAGAGTTCGGCCAGATTGTGGGCTTTGGGCGGGTCAAGCGACCCGGCAAAGCGCGTGCCGGCTTGAGGGGCGATGCTAGCCCCGTTGTTTATGAAAAGGATCCGGGTTCCGTTGCCTTCCCGAGGTTCATCCACCCGACAGTAGTCCCCGAAGCTGTGAAGGTCCGCCATCTTTAGATGAGTGGGCCTTCGCAGTTCCCCCCTTAAGCAAGGCGGATTATGCGAGCGCCGGGTCCGACAACACCCACTGTGTACTAGTTTTTTCGGAATCCTGATCACGGCGCCCCGGCGGGGGCGGGAACCGAGGACTCCGTCGAATCTTGGGTCAATCCCTCGGGCTTCGCGCGGGTGCCACATGGTGCCTGGAAGTCGGAGGGGCCTGACAGGCCATGCGTGTGACGGGACTGGGCGACGGGCTGGGGCCCACCATCGCGTTCCCTTGGTCCACGTGCGCGGATTTATTGCGGCGTCCGGGGGTTGGTTGCTCTTCCCCGGGCAGTTATTGTGTGCGTACGTGCACACTTATTGTAGGGTAGTGGAAAGGGCGAGTGCAGACGATCCCACTCCCCCATGTTAAAACCGAGGGTGATAAATTGGGGGCGGAGGGGGGGGGGGGTGGCGGCGGACATTATTCTCGCTCGTGCCCTCGTGCCCCTTTGCTCTTGCTCTGGTCCTTGCAACCGACGCACTGCGACATCCGTTGCCCAGAGCAGAACTTCGCCGTTGTCCATCTTCTTTCTCCCTCTCCTTCTTTCATCGATGGTGCTGCCGTCGGGCTCTTGGATGGGCTCGAACATCACCACCGAAGACATCGCCCATCTTCACGCGTCGCGGCGCTTCCCGCGGGAGATGGATGTCGCCGTCCGTCTGCCGTGCGGTGAGCAGAGGCCGCAGCCCGAGGAGTCGGAGTGCGTGGTCCTTCTCACGCACTTCGAGCGTGGATTTGGGTTGCCGGCGAGCACCTTCTTCCGCATGTTCCTGGAGTTCTTCGGGCTCCAGCCCCACCATCTTGGCGCCGGTGCCATCGTCCAGCTTTCAGGCTTCGTCACCCTCTGCGAGGGGTATCTGGGGTTCGAGCCTACGATCGACCTTTGAGCATGCTTCTTCTTCCTGAAGCAGTAGGGCCCAATGGCCGGAGAGTTCGCCGAATGTGGCGTTGCCGTCATTTCGAAGCGGTCGGGGGCGGACTGCCCCAAGATCCCGCTGGAGGATTCTGCCAAGAAATGGCAGAACTCCTTCTTCTATGTCCGCAACTTGGGTGCGGACCGCATCAATCTTCTGGTCTTCGCCATCGCGATGTCGCGGGCGAAGATGAACTGGGGCTACTCCCTCAGACACCCGTCGTAGGAGATTCTCAATCTCTACAAGCGCGTGACAGTGATGAGGACGCGAGAGGGGCTCACCGGTAACGACCTCATCGTCACGTTCATCATGCGCCGGGTCTTCCCACTGTAGAGGCGCTCCTGCCTCATCGGCGAGATGGCCGGTCTTCAAGATCCCAATCGCATGGGATCGACGTGGCTGACAGCGGAGCAGATTGCGCGCCAAGTGAATGACATCTCCAAGGCCAACCTTGGGGAGGACTGGCGGTTCGGCAAGGTACCATACAGCGAGTCGAATCCGGCGCCACGGGTGAGTATTTGGTCGCCTTACTTTGCTGATGCGCATCTCCTCGCCTGCCCTGACGTGACGTGGGAGGTGCTTCTGAATGCGATCCGGCATCCTTACGCCCGGGCTCTATCGCAGGTGGTGCCGGCTGCGCCGGAGGGGCCCACGACCCATGGCGGGGAGGAGGATGCTGAGGCCGACGGCGGCGAGGGGCCTCGCGTGGGTAAGTCTTGTTTTTCTTTTTTGTGTATTGTCGAGTTGTTGACCGCGGCACGGCGTGAGCAATGCTGACGCCAGTTGTTGGTGTAGCGGTGTTGGGCGGTGGAGGCGGCTACGCAGGCAGAGCCGGGTCGTCGCGTGGGACGGTGCCGAGCCGCCAGCACAAAAAAGACAGCGTCGCGCCGCGGCCCTCGGCCCCGAACCGCACGCGGACCCGGCCAGGACCGGGAGGCCGGCCAAGAGGAAGCGCGGCATCGGGCATGGGAGGTCGGCCCCGTCCCGGTCCTGACGGGGTAAGCTTCATCTCTTGTATGTGTCCGGACTGTCGAGCTAGCCTTGCTTTCTGCTCATTCTGTCTTCTTCTTCAGGTCGCCGATCGCGTTGGCGAGGGTGGCGGTGGCCACCGCGACCGCCGAAGGGGCCGCGTTCCGCAGGAGCCGGTCCGACCTTGTCGACCAGGTCGAGGAGGAGGGATGGGTCGACTCGGACCTCGGCCTGGACCCAACCGACGTCGAGGGCCTGGCCTGGCGGGACAGGAACAGGGTCGGGGCGGAGCTGGAGGTGGCGTTCGTCCGGGCTTGGACTGACGCGGCAGAGGCATGGGCGCGAGCCTGCACAGAGCTGGCCTGGCGCGAGATGCCGGAGGGCTCGATGGTGGCGACGACGGTCTTTGAGCCATCGTCGATGAGGGAGCTCGGCCGTGAAGGCCGGGCTGAGGTGGTGATCCTCGACCAGGAGGTCGTGGAGGTGGAGGATGATACACTGCCACGGGTCGACGTTGTCGAACGGGCGGGTGCCGACGGATGCGGTGGCGGTGCCGTCTTGGAGGAGGCATCGCGGGCGGCAGTACCGCAGGCCACCCCGACAGCTGGGCCGGTGGTGGCGCAGCAGGCCGTCTTGGCGTCCGGACCAGTGGTGGTGTCGCAGGACGTCCCGGTGTCCGGGTCGTCGATGGCGCCGGAGAGGGCGTCGGAGGAGGTGCCGACCGTGTTGGGAGCGGCCAGCGGGGAGCACACCTTGGTGCCCCGGCAGGGAGGGCGTCGGGCCGCCGCGATGCAGCCGGCGCAGAGCGGGGGCGTCGTGGTCTTCGGGCCTCAGACCCAGGAGGAGCCGGTGATGGACGCCATCAGCCATCGTCTACACGGCCGGACGGACTAGCTCGAGGCCTTCGCCCAGGCCGAGGTGGAGCGGACGCGGGACCTGGAGCGTGTCGTGCTAGTACGCTTCTTTTTTGCGATTTCTTCTTTGTGGGGGCGCGCCAGCGCACCCACTAGGTGTAGGCCATGAGGTTCGGGCCAACTACGTAGTAGTTGGGTCGAATCTTTAGAGCGTTGTCTTTATTCTGATTTCTGCTTTCTTTAGCAACTCGACGCCTACCGGATCGGCACCTTCAACCGTCTTCTGGGCAAATACCAGGAGCTCAAGGAGCAGCTCGCCGCCAAGGGGGAGGAGCTCCGCATCGCCGCGGGTATCCTCATGTTCTCTTCTAGTGGGGGCACGCTAGCGCACCCACTGGGTGTAGCCCCCGAGATTTGTCCCAACTGTGTAACAGTTGGGACAAATCTTAAGTCATGCTTTCTTCTTTGCTGAATCTTCTTTTTCGCAGCCGAGGTGCTATCCCGGCAGACTCGGCTGCTCCGGGCTGGTCATCATTATTACCGGCTTGCTGCCGACACCGGCCGTCTTCCACTGCAGGACCGGAGGCGGACACGGCCCGGCGGTCGCTTGACGAGGCCAACCAGCTGCAGGACCAACTGACGGGTTACAAGAGCCGCCTCGAGGCCGAGGTCGAGCTCATTAAGGCGGAGGCCGCCAAGGTGGTGGAGGCGCAGCAGGCCCTGGTCGAGGCGGACCAGCAGCGCGGCAGGCTGGCCGATGACAAGGGCCGGCTCAAGACCGCACCATTGACCGGGAGCGGCGTGGTACGTTGCTCGAAGCGCAGCACCTGGAAGAGTCCTTCTCTAGTAAGTGCTTTTCTTGTGTTTTGCCGGGTCGGGATCCGGCCTTTCGTCCTTGTTGTCTTTTTCCTGATGTGCTTCAATTTTCTGGCAGGAGCCTTCCCGGAGACGCATCGGCTGGCGGAGGAAGCCATCCGCTTTCAGCGCGACCTGACTAGAGTTGTTGGATCCGGGACGGACCCGCAGGTGGTGTGGACCTTCCCGGAAATCATCACCACCGCCGAAGCCCGCCTGCGGGTCTTGGGAGAGCAGATGGGGCGGCTCTCCCAGGACGGCACCGCGATGACGACGGCCCTTTGGCCGGGCTCCGTCGAGCCGAACAGCTTCATGCGCCTGGCGCGTTGGCTGGAGATGGGGCCGGACCGGCTTCATGACTGGCGCGTCTCCGCCGCTCGTGCCGGTGCTGAGATGGCACTCCGATTCGCGCTGTCTTGGCATCCGGACCTGCAGCTGGACGCGTTGATGGGCCAGCGGGCTGGCTTGGAGCAACTGTTGCAGGAGCAAGCCGGTCGGATTGCCTCCCGAGCCAGCTACATCACCGAGTTCGCCTTCCATGACGAGTTCCACCCCGAGCGGGCAGAGGACGGCGAGGTCATGGTTGGTGACGTCTACGGCCTGCTTCTTCACGATCCGGAGGGGAGCTCCGAGGAGACGAGCGTCTACCACGACGGGAGCATCGAGGAGGACACTGGTGCCTCGATGGACCCGGAGGCCGCTAGGTGACAGTCGTCGACGTCGCAACACGGCGTTGGAGATGCCTGAGATATCTTAGTAATATTTTTTAGGTAGCAGGTCCACCCACCCACTGGGTGTACTGGTGTAATGAACTTGGGCCGTGGGCCTTTATAATATTTATGTGTATATATCGTGAATGTTTCTACTTTTGCTTTTCATTTTTTGGACCGATTTCCTATGCTTTTCCCTTCTCAAACCTCCCCCCCTGCGAGTCAGACGGCCGAGGCTACGGTCTGTGACAAGGAGTTAGGTTCTTCGAGAGGAGCGTGCAGGACTTGGGTTCTTCAAAACGTTGAGCATGAGCGAAACACCCATTGGGCCGGATGGCGGCAACTCAGCGGAGCCGGTTGGCGAGCAGCCGATCGTGCGGCTGTTTATTTTTACTTTCTGAGTGGCGGGCCGGGTTGGTCGACCTGGCAGCCTTTGACTTGTTGTTTGAATCGTGAAGGAGCTCTTTCCCATTGTGCTTGCCAGCCTACAGCCGAAGTCGGATCTGTGGCCTAGGGCGAAGTGGGGGACCACGACGTCCTTAGCGCATCAGGAATCACCAAGTTAGGAGGCGGGGTGGTGGTCAAGCCGGCCAGCCCCCGAGCCCCCGGGTCAAACGGGTCGGACCGGTGGCCGGGTTCAGGAGCATAGTGATGCAAAAAGGTAGGGACACAATAAGTTGGTCGACAAAAGGCAGCCCCCGAGTCCCATTCGGGGACCCCATAGTTTCATCCGTTTACAAAAGGCGATGATACATACATTCGTGCGGCTAACTATAAAACGGGGGAGGAGTTCCACGTTCCACGGCCGGGTCGTTTCTTCGCCAGCGGTGTCCCTCTTCCGCTTGTTTGACTTGCGTGCGTTGATGAGGTAGTAGGCATTGCGCTCGCGCAAGGACCTGCTCACGATGAATGGGCCCTCCCATGGAGGGGACAGCTTGTGCTGGCCGGCTTGCTCTTCGACGAGTCGGAGGACGAGGTCGCCCTCGCGGAACGCGATGGGCTTGATCTTCTATGGTAGTGCCTCAGGCCTTGCTGGTAGACGGCCGAGCGGCTGAGCGCCAAGAGGCGGGCTTCTTCGAGTAGGTCGACGCCGTCTTCGCGGGCCTCTCTGGCTTTGGCTTCGGTGTACATCACGACGCGCGGCTTGTCGAATTCGACGTCGGTCGGGATGATGACTTCGGCTCCATAGACGAGGAAGAACGGGGTGAACCCAGTCGACCAATTTGGCATGGTGCAGAGACTCCAGAGAACGGCCGGCAACTCGTCGAGCCAGCTACCGGGTGAGCGGATGAGTGGCTCAACGAGTCGCGGCTTGATGCCGGACAGAATGAGTCCGTTAGCCTGCTCGACCTGCCCGTTGGACTGCGGATGTGCAACGGAGGCCAGGTCGAGGAGGATGCCGGAGACGGAGTAGTATTGTTCGAGCGCGCCCTTGGCGAAGTTGGTGTCGTTGTCCGTAATGATGTTGCTCGGCACGCCATAGCGAACCACTATGTCCTTGATGAACCGGACGGCTGTTGGCCCGTCCAATTTCTTGATTGGCCGTGCTTCGATCCACTTGGTGAACTTGTCCACCACCACCAGCAGGTGTGTCATGGCGCCTTGAGCGGTTTTGAAGGGTCCCACCATGTCGAGTCCCCAGACCGCGAAGGGCCAGGCAATCGGAATGGTGTGGAGTGCTGATGCCGGCTGGTGGCTGCACTTGCTGAAGCGCTAGCATCTTGGAGGGACGTGGGCCAGTAGAAACCGCGGCAGAACGCCTTGGCCACCAGGGATCGTGACGCGGCGTGGTGCCCGCATTCGCCCTAGTGAATGTCGAGGAGGATATTGATGCCCTGCTCCTGCTCGACGCAGCGCTGGAACACGCCGGTGGAGCTGCGCTTGACGAGCTCGTTGTTGATGATGCTGTAGGCGGACGCCCGGCGTTGAACTTGCCGGGCTTCGGTCTCATCCATGGGGAGAACCCCGTTCTCTAGGAATTTTGATATTGGGAGGGCCCAAGACGGAGCCGTCACCACGGCGAAGACGGCCACCAGGGCGGGTTCCGAGTCGGCAGCCCCCGGGCCGACTTGAGCAGCCCCCAGGTTGGGGATGGCGACAGCCGGGTCTAGCGCGATGGCGGCCAAGTCGAGCTGAGCAGCCCCCGGGCCGGGTTCGGGAGTCCCTGGGCCGGGTTGAGATGCAACCGGGTAGTCTGGAACATGGATGGACTTAGAGTCCGGCGATGGCTTGACGGACGGCTTGTGTAGATGCTCGAGGGAGACGCCGGACGGGATGGACTGTCGGGACGAGGCGATCTTGGCGACCGTGTCGGTTGCTTCGTTCTCCGCACGCGGGACGTGGAGGAACTTGCATCCCTCGAAGGACCCGGACAACTTTTGGAAGAGGAAGCGGTAGCTTGCCATGTTGGAGTCGCGGGCATCCCACTCGCTGGAGCACTGTTGCACCACCAGGTCCGAGTCGCCGTAGCACAGGATGCACCGGATGCCGAGTTCCTTGGCGAGCCGGAGGCCGTGCACAAGGGCTTCGTACTCGGCGACGTTGTTGGTGGCGGCGAAGTGGATCTGGAGTGCGTAGCAGAGTCGGTCACCCTTCGGGGACGACAACACAATGCCGGCCCCTAGGCCGAATTGCATCTTGGACCCGTCGAAATGCATGCGCCAATGCGTCGAGTCAGGAGGCGGCGGTAGGTACTGAGTCTCGGTCCAGTCGGCGAGGAAGTCGGCCATTGCCTGAGACTTGATCGTGGTGCAGGGCTCGTAGAGGATGGTGTGACCGGCCAGCTGGAGCCCCCACTTGGCTACCCGGCCAGAGGCATCCCAGCACCCGATGATTTCCCCGATAGGAGCCATGCTGACCACGATGATGATGTGTTCTTGGAAGTACAACTTCAGCTTCTTGGCGGTAAAGTATATGCTGTAACACATCTTCTGATAGTGCGGGTAGTTCTGCTTGGAGTTGGAGAGCACTTCGCTCAGGTAGTAGACCGGGCGCTGGACGGCTTGGATCTTGCCCTTCTCTGGTATCTCGACCACCAGGACCGTGCTGACCGTCCGCGAGGTCACGGCTATGTAGAGCAATAGCTGCTCCTTGTCGGTCGGCGCGGCCAAGACTGGTGCGGTGGAGAGCATGCGCTTGAGGTCTTGGAAGGCCTCATCTGCTTGGTCGTTCCATTCCAACGAGTTCGTCTTCTTCATCAGCTGGTACAGGGGTAGCGCCCTCTCGCCCAGCCGGCTTAGAAACCGGCTGACCGAGGCCAAGCATCTGGTGAACTTCTGGACATCGCGCAGCCAAGCCGGCTTGCGCATGCGCTCGATGGCCTTGATCTTCTCCGGGTTTGCCTCGATGCCGCATTCCGAGACGAGGAAGCCGAGTAGCTTTCCGGCCGGGACGCCAAAAACGCATTTTTCCGGGTTAAGCTTGACCTTGTATTTGCGGAGGCTGGCGAACGTTTCCTTCAAGTCGTCGAGGAGCGTGAGGTGCTGCTTGGTCTTTGATGACCCGCAAGTGTAGGGGATCTATCATAGTCCTTTCGATAAGTAAGAGTGTCGAATCCAACGAGGAGCAGAAGGAAATGATAAGCGGTTTTCAGTAAGGTTTTCTCTGCAAGCACTGAAATAATAGGTGATAGATAGTTTTATGATAAGATAAATAATAACGAGCAAAAAGTAAATAAAGTAAATAAAGTGCAGCAAGGTGGCCCAATCCTTTATGTAGAAAAGGATAAGCCTAGACAAATTCTAATAATGAAGAAGTAGCTCCCGAGGACACATTGGGAATTATCGTCAAGCTAGTTTTCATCACGTTCGTAAGATTTGCGTTCGGTACTTTGATAATTTGATATGTGGGTGGACCGGAACTTGGGTACTGCCCTAACTTGGACAAGCATCCCACTTATGATTAACCCCTATTGCAAGCATCGGCAACTACAAAAAGGAGTATTAAAGTAAACCTAACCACATCATTAAACGTATGGTTCCATATCAACCCCTAACGAAGCAACGCATAAACTAGGGTTTAAGCTTCTTTCACTCTAGCAACCCATCATCTACTTATTACTTCCCTATGTCTTCCTCTATGCCCAAATAATGGTGAAGTGTCATGTAGTCGACGTTCACATAACACCACTAGAGGAAAGACAACATACATCTCATCAAAATATCGAACGAATACCAAATTCATATGACTACTAATAGCAAGACTTAACCCATGTCCTCAAGAACAAACGTAACTACTCACAAAGCATATTCATGTTCATAATCAGAGGAGTAATAATATGCATAAAGGATCTGAACATATGATCTTCCACCAAGTAAACCAATTAGCATCAACTACAAGGAGTAATCAACACTACTAGCAACCCATAGGTACCAATTTGTGGTTTTGATACAAGATTGGATACAAGAGATGAACTAGGGTTTTGAGAGGAGATGGTGCTGGTGAAGATGTTGTTGGAGATTGACCCCCTCCCGATGAGAGGATCGTTGGTGATGACGTTGGTGATGATTTCCCCCTCCCAGAGGGAAGTGTCCCTGGCAGAACAGCTCCACCAGAGCCCTAGATTGATTCCGCCAAGGTACCGCCTCATGGCGGTGGAGTTTCGTCCCGTAAGCTTGCCCATGATTTTTTCCAGGGTAAAAGTGATGATATAGCAGAAGATGGACACCGGAGGCCCACCAGGGGGCCCAGGAGATAGGGGGCGCGCCCTACAGGGGGGCGCCCCCTATCTCCTGGATAGGGTGTGGGCCCCCTGGCCTATTTATTTCGCTCATAAATTCTTAATAAATCCAAAAGTTATTTCGTGGAGTTTCAGGACTTTTGGAGTTGTGCAGAATAGGTTTCCAACGTTTGCTCCTTTTCCAGCCAGAATTCCAGCTGCTGGCATTCCCCCTCTTCATGGTAAACCATGTAAATAAGAGAGAATAGCCATAAGTATTGAGATATAAAGTGTAATGACAGCCCATAATGCAATAAATATTGATATAAAAGCCTGATGCAAAATGGACGTATCAGTCTTCACCATGATGTCGTCCACGTGAACGTGGATATTGCGGCCGAGTTGCGGCAGCAGGCATTTCTGCATGCAGCGTTGGTAGGTGGCACCGACGTTCTTCAACCCGAACGACATGGTGATGTAGCAATACGCCCCAAAGGGCGTGATGAAGGACGTCTTCAGGGCGTGGCCGGGTCCAGCTTGATCTCGTGGTAGCCGGAGTAAGTGTCCAGAAAGGACAGGAGCTCGTACCCGGCGGTCGAGTCGATGACTTGGTCGATCCACGGGAGAGCAAACGGATCCTTGGGACAGGCCTTGTTGAGGCTGGTGTAGTCGATACACATGCGCCAGGTCTTGTTCTTCTTCAGAACTAAGACTGGGTTGGCCAGCCACTCGGGGTGAAACACTTCCATGATGAAGCCGGCCGCCAAAAGCTTGGCGACCTCTTCGCCAATGGTTCTTCTCTTCTCTTCGGAAAAACGTCGTAGGGGTTGACAGACAGGCTTGGCATCCTTGCGGACGTGGAGTTTGTGCTCGGCGTACTTCCTCGGGATACTCGGCATGTCCTTGGGGGTCCATGGAAAGATATCCCGATTCTCATGGAGCAAGTCGACGAGCTCGCCTTCCTATTTGCTGTCGAGGTAGGTGCCTACGACAACGTACTTGCTGCAGCTGGGATCCTCAGCTTCACTTTCTTGGTCTCCTTGGAGGGCTTGAAGGTGGCATTGTCGGTCGGGTCCTTGGTTGGGATCGACGCGGCCGAGGCCTCGCCTGCAATGGCGATGATTCGGTTGAGCTCACGCCACTCCTCGGCAATGACCAGTGACTCGGCCAGCTTGGCACCGTCTCGGGCGCACTCTAGGGACTTGCGGTAGTCGCCGGTAATGGTGATGAGGCCCTTGGGACCCGGCATATTCATCTTCAGATACACGTAATGGGGACCTCCATGAATTTGGCGAGCGCGGGTCGGCCCAGCAGTGTGTGGCACGCGCTGGACAGGTCCACCACCTCGAATCAGATTGGTTCGTGCCGGAAGTGGCTGCTATCACCGAACAGGACATCGAGCCAACCCGGCCAATGGGCGATCAGGAGAGGCCGGGCACGATGCCGTGGAAGATCATCCGGGTCGGTCATTGTGTCGCAGTAGAGGATGTGGATGCTGCTGCCGCCATCGATGAGGACTCAGGAGAATCTGCACGTGCGCCGCGTGATGATGGTAGGGTTGAGGACGAGGGCGTAACCACCCGGGTTTGGCATGACTGCCGGGTGATCCTCCCGGGTCCAGGTGATCGGGTGGTCCGACCAGTGCATGAACTCTGGCTTGGCCGGGACGACGGTGTTCACCTCTTGCCGAAGGAGGCGCTCGCTATGCTTGTCATCGCCGAGGCTGGTGAAGACGATGTAGGCCGCGTTCTGGTCCGGGTAGGCCTAGTCGCGCATCTCGCCGCCAGCCGGAGGTGGCGGTGGAAGCGGAGGTGGCTGCCCCGCGCCTGGAGCCAGAGTCGGAGGAGGTGGGACGTCGCCCCTCATGATGCACTTTGTGATAGCGCACTGCCAAGGCGTGTGTGTGGATGGTCTTGCGCCGTTGTGGTGCTTGCAGGGTGCGTCGAGCATTTCTTCAAAGCTCATGGCGGGTTGCCACGCCATCTTGCCGGTCTGTCGGCGCTTGGCCGCCGGGTCCGCCGCGGGCTCGGTGACCGCGACGAGCCGGTTGTCATAGCGCTCCGCCGGCTAGTTGGCCTTGCGCTTGTTGTTCTGGTGATGCTGCTGCCGGCTGCTTTCGCCAGCTGGCTTTGGAGGGGGAACCGGCTTCGCCTTGTCGGCTTCATCCAGCGCCACCAGGATCTTCATGGCGGAGTCGGTGTTAGCATACTTGTCCACCATTACCATGAGCTCGTTCATGGTGGCCGGCTCGGAGCGTAAGAGCTTCTGCTTGAGGAGGGTGCCATCTCGGCATCCGTTGACGAAGTACTGGATTGCTTGGACTTCATGGACGCACTCGCAGCTGTTCCGGAGCTCGGTCAAGCGCATGAGGTACTCGCGACCGGTCTCCGTAGGCCCTTACACGCACATGGAGAGCTGGCTAGGGCGGCCGGGTCGCTTGTAGGTCCCCGTGAAGTTGCGGATGAAGGCTTGCTTGAAGTTGACCCATGTGTTGACGCTGCCCATCGGCAGACTGTTCAACCAGGTGCGGGCCGACCCCTAGAGCATGAGCGGTGTGTAGTGCACGGCGAGCCGGCGATTGGCTCTCGTGATGCCAATGGCGGTGGTGTAGTCAGTAAGCCAATCTTCTGGTTTCACAGTCTCGTTGTACTTGGGGGTGTCGCGGGGGAGCATGAACCCTTTGGGAAAGGGCTCCTCCCCGGATGCGTGGGTCGAAGCACGCCGGCCCGATAGCGCCACTTTCCTCCACCTCCAGGGAGTGAGAGAGCTGGTCGAGGCGGTGGCGAGCGTCAGTGACGTCGATGGCGCACGGGCCGAGTCGACTAGCGACCAGGCCACGAGGGGCCGGGTCGGTCGGAGCTGGACGCCGGCCATGCTGGCCGGGTCCGTGCTAGGTCTCTGGGGTGGGCTCGTCGCCCAAACCGCTGGTGGTCGTTGCGGCCGGGTCGCGGCGCGTCCGGGCTTGGCCGGAGTGCGCCTTGCTGGGCGGCGAGGAAGCTGTGTGCTGAAGTTCGCCGGGTCCGCCGATGCGGGCAGAGCTGGTTGAGGCGGTCCTGCTGGGTGTTGCCGCGTTGAGGACTTCGCGCATCCGCCCGATGCGCTCCCTCAGTTCCTCGCCCGTGAGCTGGTCCAGGTCAACTTCGGCTCCCTGGGCAGTGTGCATGTTCTTCGCTGGGGTCTCGTAGACGGTTGGGACGGCGACGAGGGCCCGGCCGATCGCTCCTCCCCGGGCATGCACGTCGGTGACCCAGCTCGGTTTGGCCGCGGTGGGCGTGAATCCGTAGGCAGCATTGCGCTCCAGATGAGCGGAATCCAAGCGACGCTGGGTGGCAGCAAGCATCTCAGACAGGTCCAGCATCTGCCGGCGCCTTTCCTCGAGCTGGGTCCGGTCCTCATCGACGTTGGTGGCATCGATGTCAGTGCCAATGGGGATGAGGAGGCTCTGCATTGCGGCGCGCAACGGATCGGATGGCTCGGTCCGTTTCGCTGCGGCCCTGGCTTCGGCAGCCTTCCTCATCTTGCTCGATGAGGAGGAGGCGCCATCACCAGTGACGAAGATCTCCACGTGGATGTCCATTGCCCCGGTGGAAATACCACCGCCGAGGGAGAGGGGGAGTCGGAGTAGCTGAGTACCTCGCTGGGGTACTTGTCGGCCGTGGGCGCATCCGAGATGCGCAGCGCAGCGAAGGAGACGGTGAGTGCACCGACGATGTCGTCCGCCAGCGTGACAGACTCGTCAGAGTAGGAGAAGGGACTCGCCTTAAGCATGCTCCCGGCTAGCTCCTCGAGCTGCCACACGGTGGGCGCCAACTGTCGTGGTGGGCGCACAGCAGATGCCATGGGATGGCTAAAGAGAGGCGGAGGCTCGAGGGCACTGGTGGGCTCATACCAACCCCGCCACTGGTGGGCTCCAGAGGCGGGGTTGGTATGAGTGAGCGCGGGATGCAAGACATACCAAGGTTCAGGGCTCTCCGGAGATATAACACCCCTAGTCCTGCCGAGTGTAGTTTTATGTTCGACAGTACAACGTTGCTCCTAGAGCTGTATGGAGGAGGAAGGAGGGCTGGCCAAGGCTTAGGCTGCTCCTTCTCTCCGAGTGGATGTTACTGTTTTGGTGGCTAGTTCCTCTCTTGCTTGCTTACTTCTCTATGTATCTGCCCATGTAGGTGTGGGCTCCTGGGGGGTTTTATAGGCCAACCCCCCAGGGGTACAATGATAATGTTACAAGTTGGTGGGTCTGAATTGCCGGCGTCCGGGGACCGGGCTGGGACCCGCTGGGGGCCTGTGGTTCACCGGGTTCCCCTAGGTGTGGGCCCCGCGTGCCTAGGGGGACTATGCGACGTCTTTTCGATCGTTAGGGCGTGGCTGAATCGAGTTGCGCACAGTGGCACTCCGTTAGGTCGCCGCTTGCTTTTGTCAGCGGTGATGGTGGGGGCACTGTAGCCACACTGGCCCTGGTCAGCAAGCAGGTGAGGGGCACTGTTGCCACGCCCCGGCTGACCAGAGGCATGGGAGGGGTACTGTTTCCTCGGTCATCGGTGGCTGAAGACTCGTCCCATCGTACGGCCTGGATGGGATGGGAGATGACCCGTGGCTGGATTGCGGAGCATGCCACGAGTGGAGCTGGCTTGTTGAGGAAGCCTTGGTTGTGCCAGGTTCGGCCGCCTTTTTCTACTTGTTGAGGCCGAGTCGACGTGTCTTGCCGGGTCGGAGAGTTCGGCCGGATTGCGGGGTTTGGCCGGGTCGAGCGACCCGGCCAAGCGAGTGCCGGCTCGAGGGGCGATGTAGGCCCCGTTGTTTTTGAAAAGGATCCGTGTTTCGTTGCCTGCTCGGGGTTCATCTTTTAGCCGTGTGCGGTTATCCCCTTTCTCCTATATATACGCGGGCAGGGGGCACCCTAGAACACACAAGTTGATCTTTTAGCCGTGTGCGGTTCTCCCCTCCACAGTTACACACCTCGGTCATATTGTCGTAGTGCTTAGGCGAAGCGTTGCGCCGGTAACTTCATCATCACCGTCATCACGCCATCGTGCTGACTAAACTCTCCCTCGGCCTCAACTGGATCAATAATACATGGGACGTCATTGAGCTAAACGTGTGCTGAACGCGGAGGTGCCGTACGTTCGGTACTTGGATCGGTTGGATCGTGAAGATGTTCGACTACATGAACTGCGTTAACTAATGCTTCCTCTTTAGGTCTACGAGGATACGTGGACGCACTTGATACATCTCCGTCGTATCTATAATTTTTGATTGTTTCGTGCCAATATTATACAAGTTTTACATAGTTTCGGCAACTTTTTATATGATTTATTTGGACTGACTTACTTATCTAGTGGCCAGTGTTAGTTCCTGTTTGTTGCCTGTTTTTGTATCGCAGAAAATCTATATCAAACG
This sequence comes from Triticum aestivum, assembly GCF_018294505.1. NCBI lineage: Eukaryota > Viridiplantae > Streptophyta > Magnoliopsida > Poales > Poaceae > Triticum > Triticum aestivum. Next base: position 574,877,959 of record NC_057813.1, on the reverse strand, counting down.
AAGTCCAAAATTGAGGCAACTCTACGGAGAATTATTTTGGAATATTTGTGATTTTTGGGAGTTGGAATCACCGGAAACGGAGGCCCATGGTGGGCACAACCCACCAGGTCATGCTAGAGGAGCCAGGCGTGGCGTGGTGGGTTGTGCCCACCTCATATGTCGGTTGGAGCTGTACTTCGGGCGCAAGGAAGCTTATATCTGGAAAAAAATCGTGTAAAAAGATCAGCACAATCGGAGTTACGGATCTCTGGGAACATAAGAAATGGTTTTTGGCCAGATCTGGGGAGCACGAAACAGAAGAGGACAGAGAGAAAGATCCAATCTCGGAGGGGCTCTCGCCCCTACGCCGCCATGGAGGCCATGGACCAGAGGGGGAACCTTCCTCCCATCTAGGGGGAGGCCATGGACCAGAGGGGGAACCCTCCTCCCATCTAGGGGGAGGCCAAGGAAGAAGAAGAAGGAGTGGGGCTCTCTCCCCCTCTCTCCCGGTGGCGCCGGAACGCCGCCGGGGCTAGGATCGTGATGACGATCTACATCAACAACCTTGCTACCGTCAACACCAACTCTCTCTCCCCCTCTATGCAGTGTGTAACACCTCTTCCCCATGCTGTAATCTCTACTTAAACATGGTGCTCATCTCCATATATTATTTCCCAATGATCTATGGTTATCCTATGATGTTTGAGTAGATCCGTTTTGTCCTATGGGTTAATCATGATCTTGGTTGGTATGATTGTATATTTTATTTATGGTGCTGCCCTACGGTACCCTCTGTCTCGCGCAAACGTGAGGGGGCCCCACTATAGGGTGTTGCAATATGTTCATGGTTCGCTTACGGTGGGTTGCGAGAGTGACACAAACATAAACCCGAGTAGGTGGGTGATACGTCCATTTTGCATCATGCTTTTATGTCGATATTTATTGCATTATGGGCTGTTATTACACGTTATGTCACAATACTTATGGCTATTCTTTCTTATTTTACAACATTTACATGAAGAGGGAGAATGCCGGCAGCTGAGATTCTGGGCTGGAAAAGGAGCAAGTATTGAAGACATATTCTGCACAGCTCCAAAAGTCCTGAAACTCCACGAAAATCATTTTGGGAATTAATAAAAAATATCCAACATAAGAAATATTTTAGGGGGGCCACCCACCACCCACGAGGGTGGGGGGATTGCCCCCTGCCTCGTGGGCTACCTAGCAGCCCTCCGGTGCCCATCTTTTGCTATATGAAGTCTCTTACCCTAGAAAAAATCATAAGCGAGCTTACGGGACAAAACTCCGCCGCCACGAGGCGGAACCTTGGCGGAACCAATCTAGGGCTTCGGCGGAGTTGTTGTGCCGAGGAAACTTCCCTCTGGGAGGAGGAAGTCATCACCATCGTCATCACCAACGATCCTCTCATCGGGAGGGGGTCAATCTCCATCAACAACTTCACCAGCACCATCTCCTCTCAGATCCTAGTACATCTCTTGTATCAAATCTTTGTATCAAAACCTCAGATTGGTACTTGTGGGTTGCTAGTAGTATTAATTACTCCTTGTAGTTGATGCTAGTTGGTTTATTTGGTGGAAGATCATATGTTCAGATCCTTAATGCATATTAATACTCCTCTGATTATGAACATGAGTATGCTTTGTGAGTAGTTACGTTTGTTCCTGAGGACATGGGAGAAGTCTTGCTATCAGTAATCATGTCAATTTGGTATTCGTTCGATATTTTGATGAGATGTATGTTGTCTCTCCTCTAGTGGTGTTATGTGAACGTCGACTACATGACACTTCACCATTGTTTGGGCCTAGAGGAAGGCATTGGGAGGTAATAATTATATGATGGGTTGCTAGAGTGACAGAAGCTTAAACCCTAGTTTATGCGTTGCTTCGTAAGGGGCTGATTTGGATCCATATGTTTCATGCTATGGTTAGGTTTACCTTAATACTTCTTTTATAGTTGCGGATGCTTGCAATAGGGGTTAATCATAAGTGGGATTCTTGTACAAGAAAGGGCAGTACCCAAGCACCGGTCCACCCACATATCAAATTATCAAAGTAACGAACACGAATCATATGAGTGTGATGAAAACTAGCATGACGATAATTCCCATGTGTCCTCGGGAGCGCTTTTCTCATTATAAGAACTTGTCCAGGCTTGTCCTTTGCTACAAAAAGGATTGTGCCACCTTGCTTCACCTTATTTACTTTCATTGCTTGTTACCCATTACAAATTATCTTATCACAAAACTATCTGTTACCTACAATTTCAGTGCTTGCAGAGAATACCTTACTGAAAATCGCTTGTCATTTCCTTCTGCTCCTCGTTGGGTTCGACACTCTTACTTATCAAAAGGACTACGATAGATCCCCTACACTTGTGGGTCATCAAGACTCTTTTCTGGCGCCGTTGCCGGGGAGTGAAGCGCCTTTGGTAAGTGGAAATTGGTAAGGAAACTTTTATATAGTGTGCTGAAATTTACTGTCACTTGTTACTATGGAAACTAATCCTTTAAGGGGCTTGTTCGGGGTATCGTGACTCCGACCAGTGGAGCAAAGAGTTGCTCCTCAACCTACTGAACCTACTGAAAATGTTTACTTTGAAATTCCTTCGGGTCTGGTCGAGAAACTGCTAGCTAATCGCTTTGCAGGAGATGGAAAATTGCATCCTGATTTACACCTTATCTATGTGGATGAAGTTTGTGGATTATTTAAACTTGCAGGTATGCCCGATGATGTTATTAAGAAGAAGGTTTTCCCTTTATCTTTGAAGGGAGACGGAATGACATGGTATAGGCTATGCGATGATATGGGATCCTAGGACTATAAACGATTGAAATTGGAATTTCACCAGAAGATTTACCTATGCATCTTGTTCATCGTGACCGCAATTATATATATAATTTTTGGCCTCGCGAAGGAGAAAGCATCGCTCAAGCTTGGGGGAGGCTTAAGTCAATGTTATATTCATGCCCCAATCATGAGCTCTCAAGAGAAATGATTATTCAAAACTTTTATGATCGGCTTCCTCTCAACAATCGCACCATGCTCGACACTTCTTGTCCTGGGTCTTTTATGATGAAGACTATTGAATTCAAATGAGATTTATTGGAAAGAATTAAACGCAACTCTGAATATTGGGATTCCGACGATGGTAAGGAGTCAGGTATGACACTTAAGTTTGATTGTGTTAAATCTTTTATGGACACCGATGCTTTTCGTGGATTTAGCACTAAATATGGACTTGACTCTGAGATAGTAGCTTCTTTATGTGAATCATTTGCTACTCATGTTGATCTCCCCAAGGAGAAGTGGTTTAAATATAATCCTCCAGTTGAAGTAAAAGTAGTTGCACCTGTTACAGTTGAAGAAAATACTAATAGTTATAATGATCCCACCTTTCTCTGTTAGGATAAAGGATCATGCTAAAGCTTAAATTGTGGTTCGTAAGAGTAATACTAGAACATATACACCACCTGAGCATATTAAAGTAGAACCTAGTATTGCTATGGTTAAAAATCTCTTGGCTGATAATATTGATGGGCATGTTATTTATTTCTGTGATGAAGCTGCTAGAATTGCTAGACCCGATGCTAAGAAACATAGACCTGTTGTAGGCATGCCTGTTATTTCTATTAAAATAGGAGATCATTGTTATCATGGCTTATGTGATATGGGTGCTCGTGCCAGTGCAATACCTTATTCCTTATATGAAGAAATTATGCATGATATTGCACCTGCTGAGGTAGAAGAAATTGATGTTACAGTTAAGCTTGCCAATAGAGATACTATTTCACCAATTGGGATTGTTAGAGATGTTGAAGTCTCGTGTGGGAAAGTTAAATATCCTGCTGATTTTCTTGTTCTTGGTTCCCCACAAGATAGCTTTTGTCCCATCATATTTGGTAGACCCTTCTTGAATACTGTTAACGCTAAGATTGATTGCAAAAAGGATGTTGTTACTATTGGGTTAGGGGATATGTCCCATGAGTTTAATTTTGCTAAATTTCATATACAACCCCATGATAAAGAATTACCCAGTAAGGATGAAATTATTGGTCTTGCTTCTATTGCCGTGCCTCCTACTAATCCTTTAGAATAGTATTTGCTAGACCATGAAAATGATATGTATATGACTGAAAGAAGGGAAATAGATGAAGTATTCTTTAAACAGGGACCTATTTTGAAACACAACTTGCATGTTAATCTTAGGGGATCCTCCACCACCCAAGGGTGATCCCGTGTTTGAGCTTAAACCATTACCTGATACTCTTAAATATGCTTATCTCGATGAAAAGAAGATATATCCTATTATTATTAGTGCTAACCTTTCAGAGCAGGAAGAGGAAAGATTATTGAAAACTCTTAAGAAGAACAGTGCTGCTATTGGATATACTCTTGATGATCTTAAGGGCATTAGTCCCACTTTATGCCAACACAAAATAAAATTGGAGGAAGACACCAAACCGGTTATTGACCACCAACGACGATTAAATCCTAAGATGAAAGAAGTGGTAAGAAAGGAAATATTAAAGCTCCTCGAGGCAGGTATAATTTATCCCGTTGCTGATAGTCAGTGGGTAAGTCCTGTCAATTGTGTCCCTAAGAAGGGAGGTATTACTGTTGTTCCTAATGATAAATATGAATTGATCCCACAAAGAATTATTACATGTTATAGGATGGTAATTGATTTTCGTAAGTTAAATAAGGCTACAAAGAAAGATCATTACCCTTTACCTTTTATCGATCAAATGCTAGAAAGACTATCCAGACATACATATTTTTGCTTTCTAGATGGTTACTCTGGTTTCTCTCAAATACCTGTGTCAGCTGAGAATCAAGAAAAGACCACTTTCACTTGCCCTTTCGGTACTTTTGCTTATAGACGTATGCCTTTTGGTTTATGTAATGCACCTGCTACCTTTCAAAGATGCATGATGGCTATATTCTCTGACTTCTGTGAAAAGATTTGTGAGGTATTCATGGATGATTTCTCCGTTTATGGATCCTCTTTTGATGATTGTTTGAGCAACCTTGGTCGAGTTTTGCAGAGATGTGAAGATACTAGTCTCATCTTGAATTGGGAGAAGTGCCACTTTATGGTTAATGAAGGTATTGTCTTGGGGCATAAAATTTCTGAAAGAGGTATTGAAGTTGATAAAGCTAAGATTGATGCTATTGAAAAGATTTCGTGTCCCAAGGACATTAAAGGTATAAGAAGTTTCCTTGGTCATGCCGGTTTTTATAGGAGGTTCATTAAGGACTTTTCTAAAATTTCTAGGCCTTTGACTAATCTATTGCAAAAAGATATTCCTTCTGTCTTTGATGATTGTTGTGTAGAAGCATTTGAAATACTTAAGAAAGCTTTGATTTCTGCACCTATTGTTCAGCCACCTAATTGGAATTTACCCTTTGAAATTATGTGTGATGCTAGTGATTATGCTGTAGGTGCTATTCTAGGACAAAGAGTTGATAAGAAACTAAATGTTATTCAATATGCTAGTAAAACTCTAGACAGTGCTCAGAGAAATTATGCTACCACTGAAAAAGAATTCTTAGCAGTTGTATTTGCTTGTGATAAGTTCAGACCTTATATTGTTCATTCTAAAGTAATTGTTCACACTGATCATGCTGCTATTAAATATCTTATGGAAAAGAAATATGCTAAACCTAGACTTATTAGATGCGTTCTCTTGCTACAAGAATTTGATTTGCATATTATGGATAGAAAGGGAGCTGAGAACCCCGTTGCAGACAACTTGTCTAGGTTAGAGAATGTTCTTGATGACCCACTACCTATTAATGATAGCTTTCCTGATGAACAATTAGCTGTCATAAATGCTTCTCGTACTGCTCCATGGTATGTTGATTATGCTAATTACATTGTTGCTAAATTCATACCACCTAGTTTCACATACCAGCAAAAGAAAAAGTTCTTCTATGATTTAAGACATTACTTCTGGGATGACCCACACCTTTATAAAGAAGGAGTAGATGGTGTTATTAGACGTTGTGTACCTGAGCATGAACAGGAACAGATCCTACGCAAGTGTCACTCCGAGGCATATGGAGGACACCACGCTGGAGATAGAACTGCACATAAGGTATTGCAATCCGGTTTTTATTGGCCTACTCTCTTCAAAGATGCCCGTAAGTTTGTCTTGTCTTGTGATGAATGTCAAAGAATTGGTAATATTAGTAGACGTCAAGAAATGCCTATGAATTATTCTCTTGTTATTGAACCATTTGATATTTGGGGCTTTGATTATATGGGACCGTTTCCTGCCTCTAATGGGTATACACATATTTTAGTTGTTGTTGATTACGTTACTAAGTGGGTAGAAGCTATTCCAACTAGTAGTGGTGATCATAACACTTCTATTAAGATGCTTAAAGAAGTTATTTTTCTGAGGTTTGGAGTCCCTAGATACTTAATCACTGATGGTGGTTCACATTTTATTCATGGTGCTTTTCGTAAAATGCTTGCTAAGTATGATGTTAATCATAGAATTGCATCTCCATGTCACCCACAGTCTAGTGGTCAAGTAGAATTGAGTAATAGAGAACTCAAATTAATTTTGCAAAAGACTGTTAATAGATCTAGAAAGAATTGGTCCAAGAAACTTGATGATGCATTATGGGCTTATAGACTCGCATATAAAAATCCTATAGGTATCTCCATATAAAATGGTTTACGGAAAAGCATGTCACTTACCTCTCACACTTGAACATAAGGCATATTGGGCCATTAAAGAGCTCAATTATGATTTTAAACTTGCCGGCGAGAAGAGGTTATTTGACATTAGCTCATTTGATGAATGGAGAACCCATGCCTACGAGAATGCCAAACTGTTTAAAGAAAAAGTTAAAAGATGGCATGACAAACGAATACAAAAGCGTGAGTTTAACGTAGGTGATTATGTGTTGCTATTCAACTCTCGTTTAAGATTTTTTGCAGGAAAACTTCTCTCTAAATGGGAAGGCCCTTACGTTATCGAGGAGGTCTATCGTTCCAGTGCCATAAAAATCAACAACTTCGAAGGCACAAATCCGAAGGTGGTGAACGGTCAAAGAATCAAACATTATATCTCAGGTAATCCTATAAATGTTGAAACTAATGTTATTGAAACCGTAACCCCAGAGGAATACATAAGGGACACTTTCCAGAATGTTTCAGACTCCGAAAAGAAATAGGTATGTGGTACAGTAAGTAAACCGACTCCAAAACAGTCCTAATAGAAAATTTTCTCTGTTTTGGAATATTTAAGAAAATAGGGAAATAAAAAGTGGTCCGGGAAGGACACGAGGCATCCAAGAGGGTGGAGGACGTGCCCTACCCCCTGGGCGCGCCCCTGCCTCATGGGCACCTCGTGTGCTCTCCGGACTCCGTTTTCTTGCACGATACTTCTTTCGGTCGGTAAAAATTCATTATATAATCTCCCGAAGGTTTTGACCACCGTATCACGCAAATATCCTCTATTTTTGTTTTGAGTTGTTTCTACCGCAAATAGAGCAGTATGTCATCCCAGGATTCGGAGGGAGAAAGCTATGTGGTTGATTACCTAGCAGACTCTAAGATATACGGGAACTTGGAGCATAATGGCTGGACTACTAAAGAAGAAGAAGACTATGAGCCTAAAGGAAAGGAGGAGACAAGCTCAGATGAAGATGAAGCCCCATTACCTCAACCTGGGGACATGCACGTGAAGTTTAAAAAGTCAAGCCTCCCTAACAGAGCAAAGAAACCGAACATCGAGTTTATTCCTTTTCGCCTCTTGCAGGAAAAACAAATAGGAACTATGCAAAAGGATATTAAGCCTTGATTAGGAGATTGATGATCTAAGGGAGCAAAATTCCATCCTCAAGCGCAAATTAAGGAAGAAGCCTACATCACCAACAACTCCATCATCACCACCTCTGAGGAACTAATCACCTGGGTATGGGCACTCCCCTTGGGAACTGCCAAGCTTGGGGGAGTTGCCCCGGTATCGTATCACCATCACACTCCTATCTTTACCGTTTTACTTAGTTCGATCCTTTTGGTAATATCTTGATCTAGTAGAATAAAGTTTTGATATGAATTAGTTTTGAGTTTTGCTTTGTGATCCCTCTATGTAATCGAGTCCGTGAGCTATATATAATAAAGATTAGTGTTGAGTCAAGGGCTTTGCTTTCTTGCTATGATCTTGAGGGAATAAAAGAATAAAAGGAATAAAAGAGACCATATTGATCTTATGGATAGTAATGACTTCACATATAGAGAGTATGATGATTAAAAGTTGTTGAGAGTTGGGAAACGTAGTTTTGGTCATCGTTGCAATTAATAGGAACTAATAAAGAAAGAGATGTTCTCACATATAAATACACTATCTTGGACATCTTTTATGATTGTGAGCACTCATTAAAGTACGACATGCTAAAGAGTTGACGTTGGACAAGGAAGATAACGTAATGGGTTATGTTTTCTCACATCTTAGTTAAAGTATATTGTCATGGATCGTCCAACATGTTGACATTGCCTTTCCCCCTCATGCTAGCCAAATTCCTTGCACCAAGTAGAGATACTACTTGTGCTTCCAAATATCCTTAAACCCAGTTTTGCCATGAGAGTCCACCATACCTACCTATGGATTGAGTAAGATCCTTCAAGTAAGTTCTCATGTTGCATGCAATAAAAATTGCTCTCTAAATATGTATGACTTATTAGTGTGGAGAAAATAAGCTTTATGAGATCTTGTGATATGGAAGTAATAAAAGCGACGAACTGCGTAATAAAGGTTCATATCACAAGTGGCAATATAAAGTGACATTCTTTTGCATTAAGATTTCATGCATCCAACCCTAAAAGCACATGACAACCTTTGATTCCCTCTACGAAGGGCCTATGTTTTACTTTATGTCTTATACATTATGCAAGAGTCAAGGTGATCTTCACCTTTCCTTTTTACATTTTATCCTTTGGCAAGCACCTCGTGTTGGAAAGATCCTGATATATATATCCAATTGGACGTAAGTTAGCATGAACTACTATTGTTGACATTACCCTTGAGGTAAAAGGTTGGGAGGCAACACTGTAAGCCCCTATCTTTCTCTGTGTCCGATTAGAACTCCATAACCATAAGTATCGCGTGAGTGTTAGCAATTGTGAAAGACTAAATGATGGTTGAGTATGTGACTTGCTGAAAAGCTCTATTATTGACTCTTTCCGATGTTATGATAAATTGCAATTGCTTCAGTGACTGAGATTATAGTTTGTTAGTTCTCAATGAAGTTTCTGAATCATACTTGACATTGTGAATAGATTGTCACTTGAGCATAAGGAATCATATGACAATATATATATATATATATATATATATATATATATGTTGTTGTTATAAGAATGATCATGGTGCCCTCATGTCCGTATTTTATTTTTATCGACACCTCTATCTATAAACATGTGGACATAATTTTCGATATCGGCTTCCGCTTGAGGACAAGCGAGGTCTAAGCTTGAAGGAGTTGATACGTCCATTTTGCATCATGCTTTTATATCGATATTTATTGCATTATGGGTTGTTATTACACGTTATGTCACAATACTTATGGCTATTCTCTCTTATTTTACAAGGTTTACATGAAGAGGGAGAATGCCGGCAACTGAGATTTTGGGCTGGAAAAGGAGCAAATATTGAAGACCTATTCTGCACAGCTCCAAAAGTCCTAAAACTCCACGAAAGTCATTTTGGGAATTAATAAAAAATATCCAATGAAAGAAATACCTGAGGGGGGCCACCCACCATCCACGAGGGTGGGGGCGCGCCCTACCCCCTTTGCGCGCCCCCTGCCTCATGGGCCACCTGGCAGCCCTCCGGTGCCCATCTTCTTCTATATGAAGTCTCTTACCTTGAAAAAAATCATAAGCGAGCTTACGGGACAAAACTTCGCCGCCACGAGGCAGAACCTTGGCGGAACCAATCTAGGGCTCCGGCGGAGCTGTTCTGCCGGGGAAACTTCCCTCCGGGAGGGGTAAATCATCACCATCGTCATCACCAACGATCCTCTCATTGGGAGGGGGTCAATATCCATCAACATATTCACCAGCACCATCTCCTCTCAAACCCTAGTACATCTCTTGTATCAAATATTTGTATCAAAACCTCAGATTGGTACCTGTGGGTTGCTAGTAGTGTTGATTACTCCTTGTAGTTGATTCTAGTTGGTTTATTTGGTGGAAGATCGTATGTTCAGATCCTTAATGCATATTAATATTCCTCTGATTATGAACATGAATATGCTTTCTGAGTAGTTACGTTTATTCCTGAGGACATGTGAGAAGTCTTGCTATTAGTAGTCATGTGAATTTGGTATTCGTTCGATATTTTGATGAGATGTATGTTGTCTCTCCTCTAGTGGTTTTATGTGAACGACGACTACATGACACTTCACCATTGTTTGGTCCTAGAGGAAGGCATTGGTAAGTAATAAGTAGATGATGGGTTGCTAGAGTAACAGAAGCTTAAACCCTAGTTTATGCGTTGCTTCGTAAGGGGCTGATTTGGATCCATATGTTTCATGCTATGGTTAGGTTTACCTTAATACTTCTTTTGTAGTTGTAGATGCTTGCAATAGGGGTTAATCATAAGTGGGATGCTTTTCCAAGAAAGGGCAGTACCCAAGCACCGGTCCACCCACATATCAAATTATCAAAGTAACGAACGCGAATCATATGAGTGTGATGAAAACTAGCTTGACGATAATTCCCATGTGTCCTCGGGGGTGCTTTTCTCATTATAAGAACTTGTCCAGGCTTGTCCTTTGCTACAAAAAGGACTGGGCCACCTTGCTGCACCTTATTTACTTTCATGGCTTGTTACCGGTTACAAATTATCTTATCACAAAACTATCTGTTACCTACAATTTCAGTGCTTGCAGAGAATACCTTACTGAAAACCGCTTGTCATTTCCTTATTCTCCTCGTTGGGTTCGACACTCTTACTTATCAAAAGGACTACGATAGATCCCCTACACTTGTGGGTCATCAGTGGGGTATGATGTATGGGAGTAAAGAGGACTTGATACTTAATGCTATGGTTGGGTTTCATGACCTTAATGATCTTTAGTAGTTGCGGATGCTTGCTAGAGTTCCAATCATAAGTGCATATGATCCAAGTAGAGAAAGTATTTTAGCTCATGCCTCTCCCTCATATAAAATTACAAGAATGATTACCAGTTCTTGTTATCGATTGCCTAGGGACAAATGACTTTCTTGTTGACAAGAGCTATCTACTTTTATTACCTTGCAATTTATTCTTAGTTTTATTCTCGCAAAGTACTCGTAGTTTTATTCTCGCAAAATAGTTTCATATTTCTTTTAGGTAAAGCAGACTTCAAGCGTGCGTAGAGTTGTATCGGTGGTCGATAGAACTTGAGGGAATATTTGTTCTACCTTTAGCTCCTCGTTGGGTTCGACACTCTTACTTATCGAAAGAGGCTACAATTGACCCCCTATACTTGTGGTTATCAAGACCTTTTTCTGGTGCCGTTGCCGGGGAGCAATAGCATGGGGTGAATATTATCGTGTGTGCTTGTTTGCTTTATCACTAAGTAGTTTTTATTTCCTATTCTAAGTTGTTCTCTTTCTTTAGTTATGGATATGGAACACGGAACACCAAAAAAATAAGTTGTACTTGCTACTCATGGAGATGGGGAACCTCCTAAAACCCTCGATGCTCGTTATGTAAATGATATTATGCACTACTTTGATAATCCTGATAAAAACCCATTCAACTATATAATGGGAGTAACGTCGGATCAACGTGAATACTTTAGGGATTATCTCTTGACACAAAAAGGGAAACTTTTATGGGATCAAATTTATATGTTGCATTGGTATGCTCGAGATTTATGCTTGAGATATGATTTTACTTGTTGCTCTAGGATGAATGTTCCACACCTTCCCTTTTCATGTGAATTTAACGATAATGAAACCTTGGCTTCTTGTGCTAGAGGTATATATGATTATTATGATGTGGAATAAATAGAAGAATTTGTTGCTTTTAAGGGTGCTTATGAAATTGAATCTTTGTTTGAAAAGTTTGAAGCTTTTGATGATGATGTTTATAGGCCTGAAACTTTTTCCATCCTTAAAATATTGCTATGATAATTATAAATTCAATTCCTATATTGATACATTTATTGAGAATGTCTCCGCTGTCCAACAATAGACTAATATTTTGCAGGAGTCCATGGAAGAAGGAATTGATGAAACTGTGAGCTCATTGGATGAAAATAATAATTAGGAGAGCGAAGAACAAGTGGAGGAAGAACGGATTAGCTATCCGTGCCTACCTTCTAATGAGACCAACCCTCCAACTCATACATTACTTAATGGCCCTTCGTTCTTACCGAAGGATGAATGCTATGATAATTGCTATGATGTCGTTGATTCATTTGAAATATCCCTTTTTGATGAACTTGATGCTTGTTATGCTTGTGGCCAAGATGCCAATATGAATTATGCTTATGGAGATTAACTTGCTATAATTCCTTATGTTAAAAATAAAATTGTTGCTATTGCACCCACACATGATAGTCTTATTATCCTTTTGAATTCTCCAAACTACACTATATCGGAGAAGTTTGCTCTTATTAAGGATTATGTTAATTGGTTTCATTTTACTGTTGCACATGATGATTTTGATGAATGTAATATGCATGTGCTTGCTGCTCCTACTTGCAATTATTATGAGAGAGAAACTATATCTTCGCCTCTTTATGTTTCCAACACGATAAAATTGCAAGAAACTGTTTATACTATGTATTGGTCTTTACTTGATGTTCATGAAATGTTCTTGTATGAGCATGAAGGATGGTCTAGAATCAGTCCAACTCTTGGTGATCATCGGCGAGCAATCATGCATGCTTAGTACAAAGATGGGCCGGTATATTGAAATATCAAAATCAAAATAAGAAAAAGCGGAAGCTAGCTCGCACGATCCACATCGACCGACCATATCCGCTGAAGACATGAGCTCGGGCAGCGCGTCGTCGCCTCTGCTGCTGTTATTTTTGCTGAATTTCTTCTTCTTAACTTATGAACATAATCGACGCCGGCCCGGGCCGACACGTATGCCGTAACGCTAGCGAATGGCACTTCGCCCCTGTGATTAAAAAGTTTAATTAATCAAAAGTTCGCGCACTAACTTGTCTGCATCGACGTATCATCGTCGGTGTGGGCTGCCGTCAGATTCATAGCTTTTTCTTTGCACAGGCGCATCTCCATGTATATTGCCCAATGACCGCGGTCCGTGGGGAAACCCTTTTTCGGATATAGCCCAATGACCGCGCGCACGCGTTTGTGCTGCACACTGAAAAATCGTGGAGTGCCACGCACAAAGTGATAATAACATGATCACGTTACAGATGTCATGTCAGATTTTTAAACATGGCAAAACAAATGTCTTTTATGGAAAATTACGTGTCGCCGCGAGCATGACAATTCCCTTCAGCAAGCATGGCAAATCTTGGCATGTTCAGTTTTTTGTCAGAATTTGACATGTTTGCCAGTGGAAATTGCCATGCTCGTCACATGTAATTTTCCAAAAAAAAGGTTTGATTTGCCTAAAAATCTGACATCAGATTTTTAGCACTCCCATAGTAATATTGTACTCCCTTGGTCCGAGGTTATGCTCTTCCATATTTTGAATTAATTTTGAATAATTTATATGATTATTAAAATATGTGGTATATGTTACAAAAAATAGACTATTGGATTTGCATTCGAAATAGGTTTCTAATGGTATAATTTCTATGACACGTATTTGTTTTATTTATTAAATTTATAGTCGAAATTTATCCAAAAATATGAGGATACTCAGTAAGCCCGAAAGGAAGCACCACCATTTGTATTAGGTTCAATCGTCTATACGATTTGCCTTAAGTTAAATCATCTGTAAACAATGATAACTACCCTTATATCAATCTTTGTGACAAATCTAATGTTAGTGCACCAATTGAAATATCTGTCCGATCTATCGATGGATACATATTTCTTCTTTGAGCCGGTATTCTGGGCTTCGAGCCTCCTCAAGTTTGTTTGTCGGGACGTATTAGACGCAACTCTGGTGCATATTCCTGACAGTTTCTTGGGGCGGTGAGGTTAAGGTTTCTCGTCGTGTGTACGTAATGACGAGATTTGATGTCAGGTTCTTCAGATCAATTAAAAGGGTTCAACGACGAGGACTGAGGCTTCAGGGTGCTAGTTCTTAGGGCACATGCACGAAGACTTCCTAGCTGTCATCGATAAGATCAGTCTGGCTCCAGTATGGGAGTGGTGATAGCGGTGCGTCTACGGCTAGTTCTTGTGGCGGCAGTGGGCGTTTAGTGGTCCATAGACCTCAATGTAATTTTTATTATGTTTAGGGCTTTGTATTTCTGATGAACTTTTATCATGGCTGTGAGTCATTTTCACACACACACACAAAAACCCTACGTGATTGCAATACAACTAGGTGCCTTTGCTCTTTGAAAAATGCGTTGAGGTTCTTTAAGCTATAACTTCTATGTTCACCACGAAAAGTTGGAAACATGTATGATTTTTTTGGTGATGTTATAATCTTCTGTACAAAAACTTGAGCATGTTTGGATTATTTTTAAGGATATCAATTAGGCCATAATAATCTATTTGCTCATAAAATCCATGACGGTCGACCAAAAACAACTTGTGCTAACTCTGAATGCCATACTAGCTTTTTTTTTTGTGTGCAGAACGCCCCTGACCATATTTTTCCATGCATGGTAAACAACCTTCAACTTTTTAAATATTCTATAGCTTCTTACTTTGTTAGAGTGGATGATCGAAGACAAGAAAAATACACATCGGCCGGTTTCCAAAATCCAATACATCCTCTTTTGGCGGTTAAACTTTGTGCAGCACTCAACATTCAACAGCGGCTCTCCCCCATAGTTTTTTGCTTTTCATTTTGTTTTGTAGATCTCCTCCATCGATCGGTTTGTGGTTGAAACCGAAACAGGAATGCATCCAGCAGTGCAGTGCATGCTGAGGAAGCAAGCAATACAAACTTCCACGTACGTTTGCCGCGTACAAACGAAATAAGATTAGACAACATGCATCGATCGTGTGCACCAGCTAGACATGGTACTATACGTACTATATCGCATCAGCGATCAATAAACCTCTATCTTTTGAGACGACACACATATATTATTCGCACGTACACATTGCACATGGATCTAATTCCGGTTAGGTTCTTGCCCTTGCGGCAGACATGCGTGCATGTAACATTTTGCTAGCTACTGCTGTCGTTATCCTTGATCAAAACTGCCTAAGAATATAAGCAAGGGGCTTGCTAAAAGTGATCACACATTTGCCAAGTCTTAGTCATTCTTTACTTTCATTTTTTTTAGTTTAGCTTTCAATCTGTTTTGCATAGTATAGTACTAGTACCTTTTTGTTTTGTATTTGTTGGGGCTGCACTATTTTCGTGCAAATGTACTTTAATGGTGGGATACAAGACAAGAGTGACGCCAACTCTCTGAACTTTTTAGCCACCTCCGCCCTGGACGTTCCTTTCCATCCTACGATGATTATATAGCAGCATTTAATTTACGTGTGTGGTAAATTCTCACCTCAGCTAAACTTTGTCGAAATCTGCATGCGGCAGCGTGTTGGACTGGGCTCTACCTCTCTCTACATATGCATGCGTGTGCATGGTGATCGGCCAGCCGGCCTAATCTCTGGTCCGTTAATTCTTCCTTAGAACGCTTTATTACCTCTTGTGACGATCAAGTGTCATTCATCACATCGGCCAGCTCGAAAATGCAAACAAGGAAAATTAAAGTGCGTGTGGTCTCTTTCTCACATTAAAGCGATAGCTTTGCAGAAAATATGTAAAACCCTTACCATCGCCGAACTTGCATGAGAAAGGTTGACGATGTGCAAAAGAAAAGAAGTCGGTCAAAAGGTGCTTTGCATGATTTGTCTGAAAGACGAGCTCTGTGCTTGGGCTTTGGACTTTGGACGACACGTAGATGCGCCGCCAATGGGTGTCAGAAAATTGGTGTATATGTGTGTAACTTTACTTTTTGAGTCCTTCTGGATCCTTTATATGTTCACACCACTAACTGTACGCATGCTCCTTCTCCGCTGCCACTGTCTTCGTCTGATCTGGTTTGATTTCGGCGTTGAATATACTGTCAACAAAGAAATATTACCTCCCTATATATTAGAAATATATATGTTTTTGCTAATTCTTAAATGATCGTTTTATGTTGTTGTAATCCTAATCAAGATTTTAAGCCTGAAATCGCTTGTTCTTGCACGTCTGAGCAGAGTGCATGTGAAGTGTCTTGTATATACAACTTTCTATGCCAACTGATCCTAGCTTACATGGTCCAAGTTCCTTGTGGTAAAAGCAACCCACTAGAATTCAGGTCTTAGATTTGGCATGGGTACTTGTTTTTTTCTTGGTTTATTTTAGGCTTTTCAACAATGCGCGTTCAGGGGAAGACGCCGTCTGGAGATAAGCTATTCCTTTATTTTTATTTTATGGTATCAATTAGGGTAATTAGATATAATCCAAAGTGGTCGGACCACAGACCCTGCGTAAAACGGGAGCTACGTGAATCGGGCTGTCCTTTTTTGAGCAGATTAGATATAATCCAATGATGTTATCTTCTTTGTAACATAGTCGAAGTTTTTTCCATCGCTTTTTTGTGAGGTGTACGTATTGCATATATTCATGAGAAATTTTCTTGTTAATGTAAGGAAAATAAATACCTTCTGGCACATGCACTGATGATTCGCTCTGTGAAAGATTTTACTTTCAAGAAAGTAAATTACGTAAAACCACCACCTTCCAGGTTGACCTACAACATAGCCACCACATTAATCAAACTGTATATACCACGTATTTCATCTGCACTGTTTCTATCTTTAACAGTACACATGTCACCTTATCATAGGCCCATATCAACATGTACGGTAAAAAAACCTTTACATTATTTGTTGATCCCCAATACTTATATTTATCTCTGCATGCACGCATCCCCCCTTACCACATATGTCACCTCTTTTTGTGAGAGGAGTAATGGTTGGAGGAGGAAGAAAGCTAGAAGAAGAAGAAAAAAGGATGGCTGTTAAAACTTAATCTAATGGCTCAAATAAATGACCTACCCAAAATAAATTTTCAGACGACTTACAAATAGCCGGTTCCATTCACTATATGATAATCGGATACATTTTTATTTCAATTTATAGATCATAGATTATTAATTCAAATATTCATGATACAACCAAATCTTACTGAAATATATTGCACCATTTCTACACCAATGCAGGGTATCATTTAGTACTTGAAAAGACAACTCTAGGGACAGGGCACATCTTCACTTTGATAGCTAAATTAATAATTTGGTCCTGCACGACAGATATGACATGACATTGAAGGCAATAATGGTGTAGTACTCCCTCCGTTTCAAAATATAGTGTCTTTTCTATTCCCGTGCTTCAACTTTAATCATAAATTTAACCAATGAGACCGACTGCGACGGGAGCAAAAGTTATACCAGTGAATTCGTATTCAAAAGGAGTTTTCAATTATATAATTTTTTCTCCCGCCGCAGTCGGTCTCGTTGGTTAAATTTATGATCAAAGTTGAACATCGGAAAGCTTGGACGCACTATATTTTGGAATGGAGGGAGTACTATGAACACGTTAGGTACTCCCGACAACATTTTGTTCATAATACAATGTGTAATGTGCTCCTTGCTATTTCCCAGAAGAAATCATTCATTTCAGCAAATAAAAACGCAACAACGGAATGGACATGTTTCCAGCAAGCCATCAACCGAACAAAGCAGGTCGAACAAGACAAGGCAGTGAGCATGCACAATTAATGAAAGCTGATCACACATATGGGCACTAGCTTTCTCAGCAAGCACTCGCGCCCACGCAAGACCGAACGGCCGGCCAACAGCCATGCATGTACGTATGTCCTGTGCATATCGAAATATCTAGAAACAAACTCACACGGGTTGCATGCATATGGATGCACCTTTTTTTTCTTTTTGAAAAGGAGGATACACCCCCGGCCTGCATCTGGGACATGGATGCACCCTGCTAAGTGTTTAGGTGATAGTACTAGCTGCTGTGCGTACCATTGGTGAAATCAGAGAAGCTAGCTAGGCTCCATGAGTTGAGTTCAGTCACCTTTTATGCTACTACTAGCTAGCTAGGCTGTGCATGCGCGCATGTGTGCGTGTCTTTCGCTGGACGCTATTCTTCTTGACATTCTGCACCACTCCTGTGTGGTCAAATCGTAGCGGAGCGGAACACATGCATGTGGTCGGTCAATCAGCTTGCTAGCTATTGCTAGCTTCAATTGATGACCTAGGTACACTTGTCTGCGAGTTGTAACCGTGTGTTCCTAAAAAGATACACCACGCAAAGTAATTCAAGAAGAAAAATTGCATCCATGATCCGTGTGTGCACCCGTCGCTCCCTCCGGATCACGAAGAGTATAGTTAGTTTGACATCATAGTGAGCTATGAGAAAGGGAATCCGCCGACGGTGCCGGTGCTGGCCGGATTACATGCAACGCGGTGCACCGATCGATCGTAAAGTTTGTGCACATGACTTTCATGCATGCATGAGGCGACGGTGTAGATTTGCACGACGGCCACGGCGGAGAACGGTTAGCTAGCTGGATATGTACACGAACAGGAATTAGTTGATGCATGTGCTGATGTGCATGAGCCATCCCGCAGTCTGTTCGTGTGCCAGCTGCATGTCATGCATGCCCGAGCGGTCGGCATCGTTTATTCTTTCTTTCTTTCTTTTTTAGAAAAAACGATCAGCATCGTCGAGACAGGCTCGAGCGGACAAGGACAGGCCGACCCCGCAAGGAGACGGTTGAGATCGGTCGGTTCAGTGGCGATCCACAGCAGACCGTACGAGGAATGGATGATGTCGATCAGCTGCCGCCTACCCAGCCAGGAATCTTAATACTGTCTTGATAACGAGATTCGTCGTCGGATGGAGATTAAGCACTTGATTATTCGACCGTCGTTCTCGCTAATCCCACGGACACGCCAACGACAAATTAACCCGAATATATCTTTGTTTGAGCTCGAAGTAGTAGAAATGCATGCATGCATGGACGGCGCATGCAGCACGCACGGCACGGGCCAGGGAAAGAGAAAGCATCGAATCTCCCATACATCTTTGCCCTAATTTCCCGTAGACTATGGACGGCGGTGCATCGACGCATACGCCTGAGTGCGGGCCGGCGCACCGTCTCCGCCGGCACGTCGTAGGCTCGTAACGTCGCCGCTAATTGGATGCTCGCACCCGATCGAGGTATATACTGTATTATACTATAAGCTTGTGGTTGTTCGTCCAAATCACGTCTCATCACGACACGCTCTTAGCAAAATGGACTACGCCCACTCCCTGATTAGTTTTTTTTTTTTTTTTTTTGCCGTACGTACCCGATGCTACTGATTTCTCCGTCCACGAGAACAGGGAATGGGATCATCTGCCATGAATACGACGCGTCACTAAAGTCAAGATAAGCTTAGCTAGGTGTGCAGGGTGTTTACAAAAGCGCTTTACGTGTGGCAAATTCTCACTTAAGCGAGGCAGCTAGCATAGGATCCAGTTGCAAAGTAATAGTCCCTCAAGTGATCTAAAATGTCTTATACTCTCTCCGGCTCATCTGCAGAGGCCGTGCTCCATTGGGCTCTTTCTTTTTTTTCAGCAAAAATACCTTTTTCACATCTCGAAATAATCTGAAAAAAAGTTTTCATGTAGACATATACTTGTACTACACATGAATACAATTTCATAACATATATATTCATATGTGATGTACATAAAAAGACAAATACACAGATTAAAATAGGCTTTTTCTTTGTAGTATTTGTGTCAGATATTTGTCTTTTTTGTGTAGCATGCAAATAATCAAATTAGTTGATGAAATTTTATAAATACTTGAAGAATATGCATATGTATTTGTAGATTTTTTTTTACATTTTTTAAACTTTTCTTTTTGGCAAAACAAACTCCATGGAGCCCGGTCTTTGCAACGCCACACTCCGAATCTCCCATACGTCTTTGCCCTAATTTCCCGTAGACTATGGACGGCGGTGGATCGACACACGTACGCCTGAGTGCCGGCCGGCGCACTGTCTCCGCCGGCACGTCGTTCATCGCAGCATCGCCGCTAAGAGCATCTCCAGCCGTTCGGCCCCTCAGGACGCAGAAAAACCGCGGCCTAGGAGCGAGCCGGCGCTAGTTCGGCCCCTGGGGCCGGCCTAGCTCCCAGTCACGCCCCCAGCCACGGCAAAATTCAAACATAGTCGTTCCCGCGCCCAAAATAGACGTCACAATCCGGCGATCAAGCGGCCTAGATCGGCGGCCGGATGAAATGTTCGGCGTACAAAAAAGCAGGAAAGAACGAAAGCGCGCATCACGCGGCGAGGTCGGCCTCCGGCGTCGCCGGAGTCGGCGTGCGCAGTCTTGACGGGGCCTCTGTGCTTGGCGGCGTGGCTTCTATGCTGCGGGCAATCTCGGCTGCATCAGCGGTCAGGCTTGGCGGCAGCGGCGGCGTGTGCGTGGGCGGCGTGGGCGTGGGCGGCGTCGCCGAGGGAAGATGGTCCAGGATGAGGCCAACATGCGCACTGTACCACGCCTTGACCGCCTCGTCGGTGCTCTGGAGCATGTCCGCCCCGCCCAGCTGGAAAGCCAGGTCGGTGTTCCTCTTCTTCGCGGCGACGTTGGTCCGGAGTAGGTTGAGCTTGACGGTGCTGGTCGACATCAACGCCGACCAACGCGCCTCGGTTTTCTCTTCACGAAGGGCGGCCCGGACCTGTGAGTCGGCGAGGCAGTGCTGGATGGACTCCTGCACGCGAGCTGTGGCCGCATCGGCGTGTTTCCCCTTCTTGGCACCTTTGTTGCCGTCCGGCCGCCCATCTGACGCGTCCGGAGCCGGCGCGTCAGGCTTGTAGGTCTCCTTGGCCTTCTCGAGGGTGCGCCGGACTTCCGCCCACTTGTCACACTTGTCGATGTGCTTGTAGACGTGGAGGTACTTGAACTCGGCGTCATTGTTGCCCTGCCGATACAGGCCGAACATGCGCAACAACTACGCGGGGACGAACAAACAGTTGGCCTGTGAAGGGGTGAAAAGAGGCGGGAGATCGGCGTGGCATACCTGATCCTCAATGCTGGCGCCGCTCTCCGGGCGACCGACGACCTCCTCGACGATCCCATGCCATTTGTTGCACGCCCCCTAGATATGCCCCCAATGGTTCGCCATCGCCTTCGCCCCGTGCTGCATGTAGACGCCTTTGAAGTAGGGGTCGACGAGCTTGCGCTCGTCAAACTCGGCCTTGATGCGCGCCCAGTACGTCTTGATCCTCTGGTTCGTGCCGGTGGTCGGGTCGAGGCAGACGACTTTCCATGCTTCGGCGAGGCATTCCTCCTCTTTGGACGCCCACTTGATGCGCGGCTCTGGCCTACCCGGCGCCTTCTTCTTCTTGCGCCCCCTCGCCGGCTCCTCCTCCTCCTCCTCGCCCTCCTCGTCCTCCTGTTCCTCATCGCCGTAGACGTAGCCGAGCTCGCCGTCCATGCCGCCGCCGAGATCCACTGTCTTGTCCGCGGTGAACCCGGGAGACGCGGCGGCCGCGACCGAACCTTCCGCGATGATCTCGTCCATGTCGGCATTGGTCTCGTCGGCGCCGCCGAGGTGAAAGAAGGGCAGTGCGCAACAGCGAAGAGGGGGCGTCGGGGAGGACGCGTACGCGGGCGGCGAGTAGTTGTATGGAGGGTACTGCACGCCGGCGAAGGCGGGCGAGGGCGTGCGCTGGGCCGGGTGGCCATGGGGGAAGGCGACATTCGGGTTGAACCTACCGTGTGCGTCCCCGTCGGCATAGCCCGGCGACCCCCAGGGCGCGTACTGCGCGTGGTTGCCGGGGGGATTCATCATCCCCGCGCGAGCCGCCTCGGCCTCGGCCTGGTCAGCGGCAGCGGCGCCCGCAGCCGCGCGCGCCGCGTTGTCACGGGCGTTCTTGACGAGGGCCCTGTTCTGCCGGTCGGCGGTGACGGCCTCCCGTCACTGTACTTCCACCCTCCAATCGGTGTTTGACATGCCCGGCGGCTTGGACAGCGGCGCCCTCGGCTTCCTCTGCTTCGGCTGGGCGACGGAGGCGGTAGCGGTTGCCGCGGCGCGGGGGACGGTGTACTTCTTAGGCGGCATGGCGGCCGGCTGGGAGGCGAGCGGGAGGGATAATGGCGGGAGGAAAGGGGCAAATGGGAGGGAAGTGGGGGAAAAGCGGGAAGAGGCGCTCGACTCGCTGACAGGGCGGACCCACACGCCCCTTTTCGCTTGTGTCGGCACCCCAGGCGCCCCCAGGGCGCCGGGTTCTACCTGGGTCCGCCGGCACCAATTTCGGCCCGGCGAAAAACGGGCTTCTGGGGGGGGCGACTGGGCCTTTTTTCGGCGCCGGCGTGGAAAAAATGCCTGGGGAGGGCCTGTAGGGGGCGCGGCTGGAGATGCTATAAGAGCATCTCCAGCCGGCCCCCCAGGATGCCCCCCACTAGCACTTTTTGGGCGCCGGTGCCTAATTTTTCTCCCAACCGAGACCCCAGGAGCTCAGTTTTCACCGGATTTAGCGAAAATTAGCGCCGGCGTGCGCAGGCGAAACCCAGCCTGCCGGGGGGCTCTTGGGGGCGGAGAGAGAAGATTTTGCATGCGTTTGGCCCACTTTCAGCCTCCCACTCCCTCTCTCTCCAACCTTTTCTCTGCGCGGGCCCGCCTCCCCACCTGTCGCCTCCCCGCCTCGCTCGCCGCCAGGAACCCGTCGTCCTCGTTCGTGTCGCCGCAGCCGAAGGCCACGCCGGGGAGCTCTGTCTTGGCCAGCGCCAAGGACTCGGCGTCCAGGAAGTCGTGGTCCAGGTGTGACGCCCCCGATTCAATCGTACACTAATCATGCACGCAAATGTGTACGATCAAGATCAAGGACTCACGGGAAGATATCACAACACAACTCTAAAACATAAATAAGTCATACAAGCATCATAATACAAGCCAGGGGACTTGAGGGCTCGAATACAAGTGCTCGATCATAGACGAGTCAGCGGAAGCAACAATATCTGAGTACAGACATACGCTAAACAAGTTTGCCTTAAGAAGGCTAGCACAAACTGGGATACAGATCGAAAGAGGCGCAGGCCTCCTGCCTGGGATCCTCCTAACTACTCCTGGTCATCGTCAACGGGCTGCACGTAGTAGTAGGCACCTCCGGTGTAGTAGGGGTCGTCGTCGACGATGGCGTCTGGCTCCTGGACTCCAGCATCTGGTTGCGACAACCAGAAAGAAAGGAAAGGGGGAAAAAGGGGGGATAAAGCAACCGTGAGTACTCATCCAAAGTACTCGCAAGCAAGGAGCTACACTACATATGCATGGGTATATGTGTAAGGAGGCCATATCAGTGGACTGAACTGCAGAATGCCATAATAAGAGGGGGATAGCTAGTCCTATCGAAGACTACGCTTCTGGCAGCCTCCGTCTTGCAGCATGTAGAAGAGAGTAGATTGAAGTCCTCCAAGTAGCATCTCCAAGTAGTATCTCCAGTAGCATCGCATAGCATAATCCTACCCGGCGATCCTCCCCTCGTTGCCCTGTGGAAAAGCAATCACCGGGTTGTCTGTGGAACTTGGAAGGGTGTGTTTTATTAAGTATCCGGTTCTAGTTGTCATAAGGTCAAGGTACAACTCCAAGTCATCATGTTACCGAAGATCACGGCTATTCGAATAGATTAACTTCCCTGCATGGGTGCACCACATATACCAACACGCTCGATCCCATTTGGCCGGACACACTTTCCTCGGTCATGCCCGGCCTCGGAAGATCAACACGTCGCAGCCCCACCTAGGCACAACAGAGAGGTCAGCACGCCGGTCTAAACCTAAGCGCACAGGGGTCTGGGCCCATCGCCTTTAGCACACCTGCACGTTGCGTACGCGGCCGGTGAGCAGACCTAGCAACCTCCATTACAAAGGAAGTTGCGTTAACGCAGTCCAACCCGGCGCGCGTAGATGGTTAGTGCGTATAGACCAAATGGCCAGACTCAGATCAAATACCAAGATCTCGTTAAACGTGTTAAGTATCCGCGAACGCCGAACAGGGCCAGGCCCACCTGTCTCCTAGGTGGTCTCAACCTGCCCTGTCGCTTCGCCACAAAGTAACAGTCGGGGGCCGTCGGGAACCCAGGCCCACCTCTACCGGGATGGAGCCACCTGTCCTTTCAGCCCCCTCATCAGAATTACTTGCGGGTACTCATCGAGCTGACCCAATTTTAGTCACCATCGGTATAGTATGTATGTATAGTATAGTATATACCCATGATCACCTCCCGAGTGATCACGGTCCAATAGTATAGCAAGGCAGACTGACAAGAATGTAGGACCAATGGTGATAAACTAGCATCCTATACTAAGCATTTAGGATTGCGGGTAAGGTATCAATGACTATAGCAACAATGACAGGCTATGCAACAGAATAGGAGTAACCGAACAGTAACATGCTACACTACTCTAATGCAAGCAGTATAGAGAAGAATAGGCGATATCTGGTGATCAAAGGGGGGGCTTGCCTGGTTGCTCTGGCAAGAGAGAGGGGTCGTCAACTCCGAAGTCGAACTAGGGGGTCGTCGGCAGTCTCGGGGTTTACCGGAAAGAAGTAACGAAGGGGGAACACAATAAATAACAGAGCAATCAAATGTAACACAAAGCAAGACGCGGCAATATGCGGTGCTAGGGGTGACCTAACGTAGTGGTATGTGATATCGGCGAAGGGGGGAAACATCCGGGAAAGTATCCCGGTGTTTCGCGTGTTCGGGCAGAGGTACCGGAGGGGGAAAGTTGCGTGTTCGGTATGCTAGGGGTGTGTAGCGGACGAACGGGCTGCGTATCTGGATTCGTCTCGTCGTTCTGAGCAACTTTCATGTTGAAAATATTTTTATCCGAGTTACAGATTAAAAGATATGATTTTCTAAAGATTTAAATCATTTTTTGATTTTAGTAATTTATTTAATTCCAACATTATCCAAAACAGTGAATGATGATGCAGGCATGCCATCAGAGTGATGTCAGCAGGTCAACTGGTCGGTTGACCAGTCAAACCAGACATGTGGGTCCAGTGGGACCCACATGTCATTGTCAGGGGCACTAACAAGGGGTTTTAGACTAGCTAAACATGTTAATTAGAGGGTGGGGCCCAGTAGTCAGTGACTAATTAGGTTTTAGTTAAGTAGCTTACCTAATTAGCAGTTTATATATTTGTGTTTATTTGTTTTATGGCATGGGGCCCGCATGTCAGTGTCACTGGGCTACCCAGTCAGCACGTTGACTGGGTCAACCCAGTCAACAGGGCCCCCATGGCCCACTGGCAGTGACCCAGGGGTGGGGCCCACTGAGCCACGTCGGCGTCGGCCGGAGACGCGCCGGAGATGGCTCCAGTGAGCCAAAACGCGGCGGCCGAACGCCGGAGCAGCTCGGGTTTTCGCCCTGGTGCACCATATCGAGCGCGACCAGGCTATCTGGAACGGTCTCTTCGCGCCGCGTCCGATGGAGGGGAGCTCGGCGGCGGGGGCGGCCGGAATGGTCGCCGGCGACGAGCGCAGCGGGCTGCAGTTCAGGCGCGGACGGGGATCGCGCTTCGGGGTTTTTGAACGAGGCCTGTTTGGGACCAAACTGACGAGTGCGTCGAGGTGCGTCGAACGGTGGAGGAGGCTTGGCCGGAAGCAGCCGGAGACAACGGTGGCGAGCGGCAGAGCGGACGCCGGAGTTCGGGCGTCTGTGGATCCAACGATAGGGGGCACGGGAAGGCGTGTGCGTGTGTGCGTTGGGTTCCTGGAAGCACCAGGAACACGATGCCGTACTCACGCGATCATGACGGAGACCATGGCCACGGTGGCGAGGCGATCCGCGGCGGCGTGCTCACGGCAATGGCGACGGGGCAGCTACGGTGCGCGAGGGGGGCTAACGAAGATGGCCGGGAGATGGGGAGCTCACCGTGCGGCACGCAAGATGGCCCTTGGGTGGCTTAGTAGCTGCAGTGGCGTCGCCGGAGATGAAGAAGAGCGGCGGCGGGGTTTGTCGGAGCAGAGGAGGAAGATGGCGGTGTCGGGGGCGTTGCGGTGGTTCCGGTCTCCAACGGGTTGCGCCAGACGAAGGAACGGACGACGGCGGCCCTTTGCGACACCGTGGGGCGGTGAGGTGGCCTCGGTGGCCGTGGTTAGGCCGGAGCCATGGCGTCGGTGGCGTCCGGATGCGGAGGGGAACGAGGGGGAGAGGCGCGGTGGATCTGGAGGGGCGGAGAAATATCTGCGGGGGGGAGGGGGATCTGACGAGGCCGAGAGGGGGCCGTGGCGGCCTTATCCTCCCCCGTCGCCGCGAGCGGGTCCGATGGCGACCGCGCCCTGTAGCGGCGCGCGTCCGAGGAACAGGAAGGGGGGGTGCGGTGCGAGGAGCTGGGCTGGCTGGGCCGACCAGGCTGGTTGCGGCCCAGGGAGGCAGGGGTTGTGGCCGGTTTGAGCTGGGCCGCCTAGTCCAGGGGGGCTTCTTTTTATTTTTCCTATTTTGTTTTCTGTTTTGCATTTTCTTTTATTATTTCTCTTTCCTATTTTAATTCATTTTAAAATATTCAGGCTCTTTCTAAAAATATGTTTTCTTTATTATAATTACCCTTGTAATATTCAGCAACCACCGAACATTTTTGTTTCAACTTTGAAAACGTTTGTTGTTTGACATATTTAGAATTTAAATCTCAAAACGGTTTCGAATCATTGCGATGTTAGCAACAGTAACCGAGGTGACGTGGAATCATTAACGCGGGATTACTGTAGCCTAATTATCCGGGCGTCACACCAGGCGCCCGGAAAGCCGTGCGTCGACGAGGCGTGCGGCCATGGTCCAGGCGGCCGGCCACGCTGTGGGCGGGCGCGGGTGGCGAGGCCCGCCACGGGCGGCCCCGGCCACGACGAGCCACGCACGGGCGGCACCGGCCCCTCGCATGGGCACGACTGGCGGCGGCCGAGATCCACGGGCGCGCCGGCCAGCGGCGGCCAGGGCGGGAGGCCGGGCAGCGCGTGGGGCGTGGCGTGCCCCCCCCCCCCTCCTCCTCCTCCTCCTCTCCGTCCTCGGCGACGACGGCCAGGCTCGCCGGCGTCGTAGTGGTGAGGCACGAATATGGACGCCAGGGTTGTCAAGAGGTCGTGGTCGAGGAGGTACGCGGCCACCTCCCGCAGCACGGCGTGCTCGCCACGGGCAGCCTCCTCCGCTCCCCGGTCCGCGCTGCCGACGGGTTGGGGTCGAGCTCCAGCCCAGGAGCATGCCCCTGTCGCCGCTCGTCGAGTCCGGCATGGCCGGCGTGGCGGACGGGCCGGCCGCGCCCTGCTTCCTCCCCGCCTCGATCTCAACAAAAATTGCATGCACGCACCGATCGAGGTATATACTGTACGTATTACATAAGCTTGTGGTTTCGTCCAAACGACGTCTGATTACGACACGCACTTAGCAAAATGCACACGATGACCCTCTGATTAGTTTTCTTTGCCGTACGTACCTGATGCCATTACGTGGTCAGCCATTCAAATAATATAAAATTCATATCCCTTCAAAAGTGTTGTCAATATTTTTGGTCATTGGCTTGACGGTATTTTAAATAGATACAAAACGCTAATAAGGATGGGAGCGTATGCCTTACTATGGTCGCTTTGGCTATGTAGAAATGGGGTTGAGATCCTCTGCTGTAACGTATGGTGCTGTAGCGCGGATGACATGTGGGGCCGGGTCCACACGACAGTGACCCTACAACACCGTACAGTACTGCAGAGGAACCTGACCCGTAGAAATGATGTTTTTAATGACAAAAATGCTTCTCCTGTTCAGGTTATTTTTTATTGTACGCACTCGCTTCATACGTGGTGTACGCTACAACGAGCAGAGTACCAACCGCTATTTAAGGCGGTGTGTACGCTGTTGAAGCAGGTCGCTACGAAGGTTTTTACCCAACATGGGTGGCAGCATAATCTCCGGATCGATCCACCATCTCTTTCGACATAGGCATAGTGCCGGTCTATGGATTCTATTGTTGCCGAATTGTCAGTTTTTATCTTTCAGTTTATTAGACTACTGATGTTTGGTTGTGTGTATTCTAGTTATGCAGAGTCCGAAGGATACTCTTAATGCCTTGTATTACTTTGATGCTACATTTTGAGATAATAAAAGCGTCCTTTATAAAAAAAATGTACCCGACGCTACTGATTTCTCCGTCCACGAGAACAGGGAATGGGATCATCTGCAATGAATATGACGCGTCACTAAAGTCAATATAAGTTTAGCTAGGTGAGTAGGGTGTTTACAGAAGAGTTTTACGTGTGGCGAATTCTCGCTTAAGCTATATGCAGCTAGCATAGGACCGAGTTGCAAAGTAATACTCCCTCAAGTGATCTAAAATTTATTATATTATTTTACAGAGGGAGTATTTAACAACACTTTGCATGGCAGCAGGCAGTGTATCTGCCAACATATGTGTTGGACTGGACCATCTCCATGCTTGTGGTAATCGACCTGCCTAACCCCTCTTCCTTTTTTCCATTTCTCACCCTTCGCTTTCTTATCTTGTGATCACTAGACTACCTATAGCTGGCGTGCCCGTCTTATCCAGGATATTCAAGTCACCTAATTAGGGTAGACAAGTCACAATTGATGCCTTTTGCCTTATTGTTTTGCATCACCTTTAATAAAAAATGACTATGTGCATCAATGCAGAGGCCGAAGGTTTGAATCTCCTTTTGGAAAAAAGTCACAAGACTAAGACTGTGTGTAGATCCGTAGAAAATTTATTCATACGACAAGTCGCAGCAAAGATGTATCTAAAAAAACCTAAAAAAGATATATCTATAAAAGTGAGATGATCAACTGTGTACCTATTTTTGCGAATAAAAAATATATGAGATGGCCAACCCTGTGCTTGTTGGCTACTGGGGTAACTAAAAGGGTATCCATCACCCTTCTGGTCCTCTAAGGACCGTTATTTTGGACAAAGTTACAGCTACTTATAAAAGTTTGACAAATAATATACTTATTAAACTATTTATAAAATTTTAACAAATAATATACTTAAAAATACTAAAAATGAATAAGTGGGACTCAGTTGCATGAACATGTCTGGAAAAGTACTTTCACAATATGTTCTTAATTTTATAGAAAATGTTGTAGCAGAAACTTATTGTCAAAAATAGGAGTACATATTTTAAAGACCGTGTCACTATCGAGCAAAACGGCAAATCTCACGTGACCGAAGGGTGTTCACATCATCACATGAATCAAATCAAAGGGACAGATTGATTTTGAGTTATAACTTGTCACAAATTAGTGAGCATAGAGTTTTTGAACCTGCTTGGCTAATAGGCACAAGACTGATAAGTGATAAGCCCACGTCGATCAAACACACATGTCACAAGTTTCTCAGTTCGTAAATAGATGTCAGCTAAGTTCCTGTATAAAAATCCAAATTTCGCTGTTTCAAACTGTAGTCGACATAGATTATTGCTATTTTTTAAATTGATATACTTGTATTTTTTTGGATAAGTTTGGGATATTAGAGTGCTTGTATGATAATGTAATTATGTTATTATTCTCATGTCTAATTTTTTTTCTATCTCGATAAAGGCAGAGTTCATGTCGCGTTAGTTGCCAGCGATGGTTACACTTCAATGGAGATGCTCTAATATACTACTGCTGGAGTACTTCACATATTAATTATATTAGCATGCAGCCGGCTGCAGCTTCGATCAAGTGGATGAGTATATATATACAGTATATTACTACACGTGATGAATGACGAAATTGAAACGAGACTGGCATAGTGGCATGCATGTAGACGACTAGACGTTTCGGTTTACAATTTTGTGTGTGTGCGTGAAACATGCAAAGTTAGGCAACTATAAGAATCCCCTTTTGAATACATTTATTTCAATACTGTCACTATTTGACAATCATATATTTGTTGTTTTTTAGTGCTAGTTGCCAGAGATTTATACTATAATCTAAGTCACTCTTAAGACTAGCCACAGTGGGAGTAACTTCGGTAGTAACATCAAGTCCAACTCAGCAAATTTGTTTATGTGGCAATGAGTTGATGAGGAGAGATGTAGTACTAGTAACTTAGCTTGTTACTGTAACATCACTTGTCCCAATGCAATATGAGTCTATAACCTAATAAATGAAGCTTTGCATGTTATCACACTCATGTTACTATCTACTATTGAGGTAGTAACATAGTCTAGGAATATGTGTATGTTACTAGTGTATGTTACTCTCCATTGTGGCTAGTCTAATTAGCATGCAGCCGGTTGCCTCTTCCATCAAGTGGACGAGTATAATTATGCTACGTGATGAATGGCGAAAATAAAATGAGGATGGCATTGTGGCATGCATAGACGTCTGCATTTACAACTTTTAATTTGCTGGTTCTTCAGGGAAAATAATATATTTGTGCGCGCCTTTACAATCGATTCTAATCAAACATTCATCACAAGCTGATATAACTAATCTGGTCAATGACATCTCTATCCATGGCTATATATGAATGGCCGAAGAATGTATATTCTAAAAATCGGTGTATCTTCATCCCATTAGCTCGATAGGATAGCTTGGTGTTGTAGGTTTGAACTAATATGATGATTCTTCGTGATTAATATTTAATTGACTCTACCACAACAAAAATGCCTCGAACCAAGGTCTGAGTACCAAGCGCTGCAGCGCTGAAGCATGAGTCCCGTGGATTAGCGATTGCTTCTCCACGAGGATCATACCAGACGCTACAACGTTGAAGTATGTAACTGATGCCATACTCCCGGAGCTTTTCAATGGCATCTCTTGCCTTACAAGAAATGAGTGGGTTTATCGCAGAATTAGTAGTACTTTTTGGACAAATTACTAGTCCAAAATTTATGTTAATGCGAATAATTCCGACAACCTCAGGAGAAAAAAAAAGGCATTTACTTTATTAGCCACTGGGTTTCATACACAAGAGATGGATATGCCCATGTTTTGAGTGAATATAATAATAAAATGTCCGGTTCACTGGTTATCCCTGTTATATGATAGGGATTACTAGTTTTAGTTGATCGGCATGTGTTAGGTTGAGAGGATCGATGACATACAAATGTTGAACAAAGTTTTTAGAAAACTTCCCTCAAAAGGCGATTGGTGAGACCCACCCCAAATGGGACGAATGGGTACGACCAAGTGCAGAACCGCCTAAATGTATGTCAAGTTGACTATCGTCTTTTTAAAACAAAATTATATGAAAAAGTTATCTTGTATGTACTAGAGTTAAGCATGCACATAGCTACATATGTTTTGACAATAAAAATATTAATTAATATCAACATCTCATCAAGAAAATGAAAAACTATAGAAGAGTTTAGCGTCATGACTTCTCCACACAAAGACGCATGTAGCCTAAACACAGAAGATTAAAAGGGACAGTTGTCATACAAGGTCCAAAACAAAGAAATGATAAAAAGGCTATAGTAAAACTCTAGAAGCCTAGACTGCTATCCACAACCCGCTGTGCCTGCTCTACATGCTGCTTCCGCCAACTCTCGACCATCCTGCAATCAAGTAAATCAATTATCTTGTCAAAAACAGAAGGCATATGTAAGAAGAACGTTCATGTGCCCATATTGACGAACATGGCCTCTCTATCCCACATTCCCATGAGGTCACGATCAATAACCCTTGAAAAGCCAGGGGAAGAGGCTACCAGGACTTACTGTCATGTATTAATTATTTCTATTTTGTTTAGTCAGCTTTAATCATATTGGTTCATACAAACCAGAGAAACTAGAAAGTTGCACGATCAGGTGGTTGTATCTGCATGAAGGTATACAAAAGAAAAAAAAATTGTAGCCCACGTACAAAGTTCCCTATCTTTCAGTCAACTATAGTTTTGGCACGCTAAAAACCCATCAAAAGCCAAGGGAAGGACTGACTGTCATGTACTCTCTCTGTAAACATTTATAAGACGTTTTAGGTACTAACTTGGTGACATAAAACGTCTTATAAATGTTTACAGAGGGAGTATAAAACATTCCTGTTTTGCTTAGTCAACTTTAGCCATTATTGGTTCGTACAAACAAGAAAAACTAGCTAGAAAATTGCACAATCGGGTGTCCGTATCTGCATGATGGTAACATGCATGGTATGACTGAAAACGAAAGAAAACAAATTATGAAGGTGAACACACTAATTAATAAGAGACGGTATCCACGTGTGAAGACCCTATCTGGCACTACTATGTGACGATGAAGATTCCATGAGCTAATAACCCAGGGAAGATCCTAGCAGGACTTACTGTTGTGTATAAAATATTTCTGTTTTGTTAGTCAACTTTTACCATTATTGGTTCTTCAAACAGGAGAAACTAGAAACTTGTACGATTAGGTGACTGTATTTGCATGAAGGTAACATGTGCGGTATGACTGAAACGAAAGAAAGCAAATTACAAAGGTGAACGTACTAATTAAAACGGCCGGTGTCCACCTGCGAGAAGCTCCCAATCTTGCAGCCAACTACTCCCTCCGCTTCTAAATATTTGTCTTTTAGGTATTTCAAATGGACAACCACATACGGATGTATATAGACATATTTTAGAGTGTTGATTCACTCATTTGCTCCGTATGTCGTTACTTGTTGAAATCTCTAGAAAGACCAATATTTAGGAGCGGAGGGAGTATATGACGATGAAGATTGTGTGTGCCAATAACCTATCAAAATTCAAAAAACGAAGAGAAAAGCCTACCAGGACTTATTGTCAAGTATAAAATATTTCTATTATGTTTAATTGACTTTAACTGTTGTTGTTCCATGCAAACGGAATAAACTAGAAGATTGCACGATCAGATGACCGTATTGGTAAGATGGGTAACATGGGCGGTATGAGTGAAAACGAAAGAAACCAAACTATGGACATAGACGTACTAATAAGGGCCGGTGCCCACTAGTACAAAGTTGGCTACCTTGCAGCCAATTATATTAAGATAAAGATTCTCGTGCTATTTAATAACTATTGTATTTCATGTCAACCCATCTACAGGTACATAGTTTACATCAGATTGTTGATACATACAAAGGCGGCTAAGCCAGCGTTGAATGGGCTGCCACCGTACAATTATGCAAGGAAGTTAACTTGTACTAAATGTGTGGACACTATTAGAAAAAGGACCTTATGTGAGACACATTAGTCCCAGTTTGATTTTGACCCGGTACTAATGGTATCATTAGTACCGGTTCGAACGGCTATGCATTAGTGCCGGTTCGTGTTGAACCTTTAGTACCGGTTCGTGCCACGAACCGGTACTAAAGGGGTGGTGGCAGGCTGACGTCAGGCCGGGGCCCCACGAGCCCCTTTAGTTCCGGTTTGTGGCACAAACCGGTACTAAAGGGCCAACCTTTAGTACTGGTTCGTGCCACGAACCGGCACTAAAGGGGTCTAACCTATAGTCCCGGTTGGAGACACAAACCGGGACTATAGGGCAATTTTCAAACATGAAAAAATCATAACTAAATCATCCTAATTCAGAAAAATACATATAATATATAAAAATTTGCTGAAACAACAAGTTTTCCGTTTCGACGATTTTTTAAAATCTCAAAATTCCAAAGGGAAAGTAGAGTTTTTGGACGTTTTTAGACGTTTTTAGCGTTTAGTGCTAGGGTTTAGATTTCAGAGTTTAGGGTTAGGTTTTATGGTTTAAACCCTTAGTTTTTACTGTTTAGCATAGAGTTTCCGATGTTTTAAGTCCCGGGTTTAGGGTTTAGGACAATTTTTGAAATGACAAAATTGTAAAGGGAAAAAAAGATATGCTCTAATTTATGTTTTTTAAAATTTTGGTTAAATCTTGTCAAACCGGTCAAACAACTGATTCAAGAAATATAGAGTGTTACTAAATAATTACGCAATAATATTAGTGTTACCATATAAGTATCTCAGTTTTTTTGAATTTTGGTCAAATCTGGTCAAACTATGGTCAAACTACTTATTCAAGAAATATTAGTGTTACTACATAATTATTGTTTTTTAGAATAATAGTTTCAAACTCAAACAGTGAAACGTGTGACTTCATGCTCAAGCTAAACTCCTGAGGGTTAATAGGATTCACATCTTACTATTGTCAGGAAAACAACAAGTGCAGACTTGGAAACGAGGGAGAATAGAACTCGGAAGTTAAGCGTGCTCAGGCTGGAGTAGTGAGAGGGATGGGTGACCGGTTGGGAAGTTAGGCGATTTGGAATGAATGATCCAAACTTGAGCAGTTAAGAGAGGTGATTAGAGACTAAATCATCAAATAATTCAGAAAAACTAAAAATAAAAAAAATCAAATTTTTTTTCCAAAATTCTCAAAAAAAAAACTTTAGTACCGGTTGGTAACACCAACCGGTACTAAGGGGGGGGGGGGTCTTTAGTCTCCACTCTTTAGTGCCGGTTGCAAAACCGGCACTAAAGGCCCTTACGAACCGGTTTTAAAGCTCCGTTTTGTACTAGTGGGATCATCAGGTCATACCCACTATAAAAATTACGTAGAATAAAAGATCCGTGTCTATGAGTATTTATACGCGCGTCCCGCATGTCATGAAGTCGGTAATAATTAGCATCCGAACTCATCATGTTCAGTTTCAAGGGCGGAGCTCATAGACAAGAATTGTTGGTTTCAACTTTCAAGTGAATCCATTAGAGCATCTCCAATAATTTGTTAGTTTTTTTATCTGAAAAAGGAGGTTAAAATCCCATGCCTCTACATCGTTGCGACACATACATCTATTTTTATCGAAGTTAATGCAAAGCCACTAAGACAAAGTCATTAAAATGTATACTAGAAAACTTAGGCAACTACGACAAAACCATTATAAGATATGAGTACACCATCTATGACTAGGCCGACTTCTTCCATAACGCCCCCTTCAAGAACGGATACATGCCCTCACATCATCGTCATCATGTCCAACTGGAGGCAACAAGGATAAGAATTTCCATCCTGCAGATTATCGAGACCAACTAATGAAGGCCAACACCTCGAAGACAAAACACCTTTAACAATATAGCGTGCAAGTTCGTTGATGCCGAGCCTGACCAATGAAGACCAAAACAAGAGTTTTCACCCACTACATACATTAAGCAGTGCTTCAGTCACCATCTTGATAACAAATCTTCTGTTAGTCGTGACAATCAATACTCCATGCCAGGCCAGAGTGATGTTGGCAGAAGGGTGAGATATTTTTCCACGTGAGACCATCGAGGGCCGCCCATTACGCGGCGTGGATCTAGACACTACGTATGTACACATGTACATGTCATCAACCAAAAATTTATTCCTTTTTCTGTTGTAATTTTTTTCCACTGAGCACACTAAAGTGTTGCATTCAATAAACAGACTTCATGATATTCTATTCGAATAAAGTAATATATGATGTTCTTGAAGTTTTGTCATGAGTGCCTTATACATGTGCACCATGGCCGTAAGTATGAGCAGCATGCATATGTGCATTGAGGCATCCAACGTAAGGCGTGCGTCTACTTCTCGTGGTTACCTATGCCTGAATGGAGTGCTTTCTTTACATTTTGCAGGAAAGACATGCAAGCAGACAAGGAACCATAAGCCGGGCGGTTCAGGATGTTTTGTGTAATGGTGATTGAATCATTGGATATGCATTTTACTTATCATTTTGTAAACCCACATTGTGTTTGAGGCAATGAACTGTAATGTTTCCTCTAATTAATTAGCTACGTTAGCTTATGAGAAATTTGGATGGTCATTATGTTGATAACGGATGAACTATTTATATATAAATTAATTAATATGTGTTACTACTATCTGGCTATTGGTTTATTATTGCGGGAGGACATGCATGTTATTGTTATGAGATATCTTTTTGTAGTGCATATGTAAGCTATCACTACTAGGGAAAAGCCTATACACAGAATCTTATCAGCAGCGCGCTTTAAAATAAGGCGCTGCTGCTAATTAGCAGTAGCGTGCTCAGGGGTAACTCGCTGCTGAAACAAATATACCAGTAGCGCGCCCGCTCAAAGACGCGCTACTGCTATAATTCCCACGAGGCCGCCGTGAGGCTAGTTATAGCAGCAACGCGTTATAACGACGAGCGCTACTGCTAAGTTTACTACAAAAATTTAGTCCCACCTCGCTCTGTGAAGAGAGTTTCTACCACCTTAAATATGTTACTTCTCAAACTTTGACAAGCACTTGGTCTTCATTGAACTCTATGTGTAGAATTTGTGGCTGCAATATGAGTCTTCACCTGTTCCTAAACCGGTGAGGACTCATATTGACAAATCAGATTGTACACAAAAAGTTCGTTGATGATCAATGTATTTTTGATATATCGAATAAAGTCTATTTTTACATGCTGACACATAACAGTAGCGCTTTATTGTGAAAGGCGCTGCTGCTAGATAGCTTAGCAGTAGCGTCTTTTACTATAGCGCGCTACTGCTAAGCCATTCATCTCCCACCCTCATCTCCAGAATCCGATCCACTCACACAGTCACACACTAGCTCACTGGATCCCCTCTCAATCCCCCGCGCCGGTCCACCCCCGTTGCCCTGAAGGAAATATGCCCTAGAGGCAATAATAAAGTTATTATTTATTTCCTCATATCATGATAAATGTTTATTATTCATGCTAGAGTTGTATTAACCGGAAACATGATACATGTGTGAATACATAGACAAACATATAGTCACTAGTATGCCTCTACTTGACTAGCTCATTAATCAAAGATGGTTATGTTTCCTAACCATAGACATGTGTTGTCATTTGATTAATGGGATCACATCATTAGAAGAATGATGTGATTGACATGACCCATTCCGTTAGCCTAGCACTTGATCGTTTAGTATATTGCTATTGCTTTCTTCATGACTTATACATGTTCCTATAACTATGAGGAATATGCAACTCCCGTTTACCGGAGGAACACTTTGGGTACTACCAAACGTCACACCGTAACTGGGTGATTATAAAGGAGTACTACAGGAGTCTCCGAAGGTACATGTTGAGTTGGCGTATTTCGAGATTAGGTTTTGTCACTCCGATTGTCGGAGAGGTATCTCTGGGCCCTCTCGGTAATGCACATCTTTATAAGCCTTGCAAGCAATGTGACCAAATGAGTTGGTTACGGAATGATGCATTACGGAACGAGTAAAGAGACTTGCCGGTAACGAGATTGAACTAGGTATTGGATACCGACGATCAAATCTCGGGCAAGTAACATACCGATGATAAAGGGAACAATGTATGTTGTTATGCGGTTTGACCGATAAAGATCTTCGTAGAATATGTAGGAACCAATATGGGCATCCAGGTTCCGCTATTGGTTATTGACCGAGAATAGTTCTAGGTCATGTCTACATAGTTCTCGAACCCGTAGGGTCCGCACGCCTAACGTTACGATGACAGTTTTATTATGAGTTTATAAGTTTTGATGTACCGAAGTTTGTTCGCAGTCCCGGATGTGATCACGGACGTAACGAGGAGTCTCGAAATGGTTGAGACATAAAGATCGATATATTGGAAGCCTATATTTGGACATCGGAATCGTTCCGGGTGAAATCGGCATTTTACGGAGCACCGGGAGGTTACCGGAACCCCCCCCCCCCGGGGGGTTACTGGGCCTACATGGGCCTCGAGGGAGAAGAGCGAAGGAGGTAGGAGGGGGCCACGTGCCCCTCCCCTTCCTAGTCCGAATAGGACAAGGGAAGGGGGGTGGCGCCCCCCCCTTTCCTTCCCCTCTTCCTCCTCTTTCCCCCTTCTCCTATTCCAACTAGGAAAGAAGGGAGTCCTACTCCCGGTGGGAGTAGGACTCCCCCCTTGGCGCGCCCTCCTTGGCCGGCCGCCTCCTCCCCCCTGGCTCCTTTATATACGGGGGCGAGGGGCACCCCATAGACACAGAAGTTGATCTACGGATTGTTCCTTAGCCGTGTGCGGTGCCCCCCTCCACCATATTCCACCTCGGCCATATCGTCGCGAAGCTTAGGCGAAGCCCTGCGCCGGTAGAATATCATCATCGTCACCACGCCGTCGTGCTGACGGAACTCATCCCCGAAGCTTTGCTGGATCGGAGCCCGGGGATCGTCATCGAGCTGAACGTGTGCTGAAATCGGAGGTGCCGTACGTTCGGTGCTTGGATCGGTCGGATCGTGAAGACTTACGACTACATCAACCGCGTTGTGCTAACGCTTCCGCTTACGGTCTACGAGGGTACGTGGACAACACTCTCCCCTCTCGTTGCTATGCCATCACCATGATCTTGCGTGTAAGTAGGAATTTTTTTGAAATTACTATGTTCCCCAACACGCCCCTCCTCCGTCTGCGCCGCCGTCACCTCCTCCTCCTTGCTGGACTCGGTACCGGCCTCCTCCTCCGTCCTCCCTCTCCACTCGCCGCTGGCCGGCCCCTCCTCGCTCCGCCTTCCTCCTCCGTCCTCCCTCCACTGGCCGCGTTGGCCGGCCCCTCCTCGCTCCGCCTTCCTCCTCCATCCTACTCTCTTCTCCCTCCTCGAGTCGCCCCTCCTTCTCCCTCCTGCCCGCTACATTTTGATTTAGTAGCTAGGCTAGTTCATATGCAACATTTTGATTTAGTTGATATTATTTAGTTGATTTAGTAGGCTAGTTGATTTAGTTGACTTAGAACATTTTGATTTAGTTGATTTAGTAGGCTAGTTCATTTAGTTGATTTAGTTGACTTAGAACATTTTGATTTAGTTGATTTAGTAGGCTAGTTCATTTAGTTGATTTAGTTGATTTAGAACATTTTGATTTAGTTGATTTAGTAGGCTAGTTCATTTAGTTGACTTAGAACATTTTGATTTAGTTGATTTAGTAGGCTAGTTGATTTAGTTGATTTAGGACATTTTGATTTAGTTGATTTAGTAGGCTAGTTGATTTAGTTGACTTAGAACATTTTGATTTAGTTGATATGATTTAGTTGATTTAGTAGGCTAGTTGATTTAGTTGACTTAGAACATTTTGATTTAGTTGATTTAGAACATTTTGATTTAGTTGATTTAGTAGGCTAGTTGACTTAGTTGACTTAGAACATTTTGATTTAGTTGATCGTTAATCCTTTGCTCATATTGCTTTAGGAAAAATGGCGCCACCACCACCACCACTATGTCGACTGTGCAAGTCAAGATGCACCAGCAGCCTTGCAACTGGCAAGCTGTTCGGCATCTACTTCCAGCCGAGTTTTCGTCATGCGGCGGTAATAACTATTTTATTTTTAGAGTTGGCATTACTGTATTGTGTCATTTTGCTTATTTTACACAGATCGTCCCATGCAATGTGAGATTGAAATTCAACAAGCTGACAGGAGACACTGTGACATTTGAGGCTCCTGGGGGGCCGTACACTATGGAGGTCGAGAAAGGACGCAATATGTCGCAGATTGGAGGAGATGGATGGGCCTGTTTCGTCGCTCGCATGCGTCTTGCTGGTGGTGAGTTGATCAGCTTCTCCTTCCGAGCAGAAAGACCCAAGCTAGCTGTCATTTATCTCAACCTGGTGGAAGATGATGAAGATGACGAAGATGATGAAGATAATGAGGACCCACTCGATGAAGATGATGAGGACCCACTTCATGAAGCCATCATAGCTCAAAGAATAAGGCTAAGTGAGGAGGAGGTGTCCAACCTATGGGACATAATTCCGCCACGTGCTGACTTTGTCGGGGTGCCATTCGTGACTCGCTTGACAAATACCATGGTTGATCGACATGATATGGTATGTTATACTTACAAATGCAAATTATCCGATGAATTACTTAGTGTACAGTCCAATGATATGGTATGTTGTGTGGAATCTAGTCGATGATATGTTTTAGTGTAGAGTTCGATCACATGCTTATTAGTATAGAATCTAAGGAAACTATTAATAGTGTAGATAATCCATATGTAGTTATTTGCGAGGCTATTTATTAATTGATATGTTTTTCTTATTCAGAAATTGGCAAAGAGCATATCTGTGAGTTATGGTATTGAGCCTGATGAAGAAGGCTCAGCTGGACTACGCCTTACTGCAAGGGGCTCCGTCACAACCTGTACTTACCGCGTGGACACGGACGGTCGCACACACTTAAACTCGGTTGGGTGGAAGAAATTCCTCGATGGCAAGAATCTTCGTGTTGGGCAGGCCATCCTAATTACTATCAGGAACACCAACCGCCCAGGCTTGAGGATGATGATTGTCTTCGATATCATCTAGAACTACATATGTGTGTGTGGCTATATTATCTAGAACTACATATCTGTGTGTGGCTATATCATCTAGAACTACATATGATGATCGTCGTCGATATCATTTAGAAGTACATATGATGATGGCCGTTGATATGACCTTGTACTGCTTGAGGATGCATGTTGACTATGCACGAAATTGTTATCTAGTACTCTCTTCGTTCCAAATTACTCGTCGTGGTTTGAACTAAAACCACGACGAGTAATTTGTAACGAAGGGAGTACTACCTAGTAATGGTTTATGAATTGATATCTACTAGAAGTTCCTAATATTTAGTATCTGAAAGGGAAACTGAAAGGGAAAGGGGTAATGGGAAAATGATGAAAGATATAGCAGTAGCGAGGGATGGCGAAATCGCTACAGCTAGGTAATAGTAGCGCATTCTTAAAAAGCGCTGCTGATATCGTCAACAGTAGTAGCACGGGTAGGGGCCGCGCTACTACTATGAGTTAGCTGTAGCGCCTTATTAGTAGCGCGGCCACCCGCGCTGCTGCTAGCCTCAAAACCCGGGTTACTACTAGGGTTTTCCCTAGTAGTGTATGGGAGGGCTAATGGATGTCGATTGGCAAAACAAACCTGGTTGGGGAAGCTAATGCAAGGCTAACGAAAAGTAAGCTATGGGAGGGCTAATGGATGTTGATTGGCAAAACAAACTCGGTTGGGGAAGCTAATGCTCCTGTGCACCAAAAATGTTTTCTTTGCAAATGCCTTTTTTTTGGAAAAAAGATGTGTTCATTGTCATATTCAAATGCTATGTGCAAATTGTTAGGGCGAAAGCTTAAGCATTTTGACATGTGCAAAAAAAAACAAGTTGAACCCCATATGTTACACTTATTCTTTTTTTCCTTTTTCACCCACAAAGCGTTGCTTTCCCGTTTGCATGAAAATTGTCAAGCACACTTAGTACACTAACAAGAACATCTACAAAAAAATAGAATTTATAAAATTTATTTACTACTTATTTTGAATTTACTGTTCATCAGGGAGCATATGCACACAGAGCCAAAACGGTCATCCCGAACAGACACTACAACAGTTGTATCTTAGATCGGCCAACGAGACGTGAGAGAATATGAGAGTCTGCTCTCTCCCTCTCTTATTATCTTGGAACTTGTGCATAGGTTGTTAGTTCATTCTCTCTCTCTTCCTTTACTACTTGCCACCTCATTAGAAATAGTACATGACATGTTTTAATAATGATGAGATAAGTACTTCCGAATATGCCCTTTGTTTCTTGAAAAATCTTTGGTAAATAATTTCTTTTATTGTCTACCGTTAAAAGATGACAACATTGTCCGAAGATAAATCCAAAGCTTCCATCGTCTAACTTGCCCCCCATGTTTTATCTTACAAGATGGGACCCCGCACGTCGTTGCGGATATGTTTTGCCATATTTTAATGAGGTTTGGTTCTATGGAACATGAATATTTGGAGTAGTAATATGAGAAATAAAACCCAAAATACATATGATTTATAGTGGTCGAATATTGCACAGTAGTAAAAATATGTGTAAAATATAAATACTCCCTCCGTTCCTAAATATAAGTCTTTTATGAACTATATACAGATGTATGTAGACGTATTTTAGAGTGTTGATTGACTCATTTTGCTCGGTATGTAGTCCATATTAGAATCCTAAAAAATCTTATATTTAGGGACAGAGGGGGTAGCATAATAGAATGGAAATTCTCATGCATGTTTGCATGTTGAGGTTGATTTGTTCTATGCATGATTCCATGTTGAGGTGGGACTTTTTTCCATGCATGTTCCATACTGAGGTGGCATGCGCTATATATATATATATATACCATTCGCTGCGAAGCCATGGGATTTTTATTCCAAGCGAAGAGGTAAATAAAATCCTCAGACTTATCATAGAAACAGAAAAGAAACTCCTCAAGTAAGGGACCTAAATTGTCTACAAAAATAAGGAAGATATGCAATGACATGTTTCATGTTGTCTACATAAAATTGCATTTGCTTTTTAGAGTAAATCCATGAGTTGATGTTAACATTTTGCTGCCACAAAACAATATCCACAAATCTCACATACAAGAAACAAATTTGGTATGCCTAGTATTGTTCCAGGTTTGTGTGTGGACTCTTCGGTTTTTTCTCAATGCAAATTATGTACTGAATGGGGTCCATTCGAAGGCAAGAGAGTAATATGTGCAGTGCATTTTGAGCTGACAAACACAATGTTTGTCTGACAAGTGGTAAAAATTGCATGCATGCGTGTGTTTGTGTAATGCAATAAGCACAATCAAGTGGATTGAGTGATTGGACTAGGTTGCTTGGGCAACAACGATTAGTTAGCGAATATGCCATTATCAGGTTGTTGGTAAAGCCCAATCATGCTTGTGAACTTCATGCACTTTATTTGTGACAGAAACCTGCCGATGAACAAAATAAATGTATCAAGTAACACTTGTTACTTAATTTGGAAACAAATTGAATGACCCATGTTTCCTATTAATAGAAATGAATAGAGTGTCTTCCTTTAGAAAGAAAGGAAACTGTACTTGCGACCATATGGGTATGTTCGAACTTAATAAGTGTATTTTATTATTATATTTAGATACCTTTCTTTTTGTGATGGATATTTATCTATCTTTTGCAGACACATAATATTTATCTACTTGATGACCTGATTTTTTGGTAACGGATTAATTAGGCCCTAGCATCAGGACCATCATCTTGAATATCCAATACTCATGGAATCAC
Organism: Triticum aestivum; assembly: GCF_018294505.1. Taxonomy (NCBI): domain Eukaryota; kingdom Viridiplantae; phylum Streptophyta; class Magnoliopsida; order Poales; family Poaceae; genus Triticum; species Triticum aestivum. The sequence goes on along the minus strand of NC_057813.1, from coordinate 574,834,853 downwards.
CTTTAGGCCTCAGAGATGTAACATCAGAAGATTTGATACTTCATTATCAATACCAAAGATGTTACTGGGTTTTCCATGTATATGTGGCGTGCATACTTTGATAATATGTTAGTAGGGAATTTTTCTGGATCACGCATACTTTGCTCCAATAGTCACAAGATATGTGTTGTTTCACATACATATAAAAGAAATTACACTCCCATTAAGAAACGAACTATATGTAGTTTGCTAGCGGACGATGACAGTCATGGGGTGAAAGAGCCCACAGGGTTTAGCCGCTCTTCATGGCGCGCACACATCATGTAATATAGTTTGCTAGAAGTGTAGTTTTATGGGAGGTATGTCAAGAATTTGTTGTTTTGCGACGACTTCGAGGCGAGAAGAACAGATCAGTTAAACAGAACAGCATCTTTACAGTAATGTTGCAAGATCAAAAGTTGTCTGATAGCTTCTCCACTCACAACAATTAGGTGTGTACTGGAATTGTTAGTTAAATAGTATTGCTTTACATCTGCCTCAAAAGTTAATGCTAACCGACACGATCATATTACTGGGTAGTTGTCTCTGCTTTATTGTTTCCACTTTGAAAAGGAAAGAATACATTGGTTGAAGTTGCTGTCATAGGCTCAATCTACACTACTTTAGGAGATCAAACAAAAAACAAAGCTATGAAACCTCAAAGTTGTTAAAGGTAATATCACGTTGAGATAACGTAGTTGAGAATCCAGTATATATTGGATAACAGGAAAATGACAAGAGGATGATTCATTATTCCTTGTCAGATGTACACTAGCTAGCTTGGTTGCCTATGTCTTACTACTAAAACATATCCTAGATATATAGGTGGTAGTCATTCTCTTTCTTGCCAAGACGGAAATTCCTTCGATGGTAAGAGCGAGGCAGGTCAATGTCAAAAAAGAAAGATTGAGACGGATCTCTGGTGGCTTCATCAGTCTTTTGGCAAGCTCCATGAGCCAAGTGTAGTAAAGCTCATGTTTGCGAGTGATGAATATACACGTGTGTGAATCCAGTATGATCAAGGCTAAGTCAGGACGAGTGCACACTTGTGCATATTGTAAGCTGCCTTTAAACTCTATGATGCGGCGGGTTGGGGCCACGCCGGCCGCCGGCGACGGCGTCGAGCGGTGCCGTGCGAACCTGCTTTTCCATTTTGGCCCTTCCCCCCTCCTTTCCACTTCCTGCTGTGACAGAGAGGGCGAGAGAGAGGCGCGGCCGAGCCCTCTGCTCCCCTACGCGCCCGCTCCTCCTCTGCTTCACTTGGAGGCGACGAAGGTGGCGCCGTTGCCATCCCCTTCGCCGGTTGCGCGTTCGCCTCGCGCTGAGCACGTCGCCGTCGAACGGTTTGGCCGCGGTGCCCTTTGCCCCGGTCGGGGTAGAGTTCTTGTTCCCAAAACCTCGGCATGCCGATGCGAGTCGGAATCGAGAGGAACGGCGCGGCCGTTGCGGCGGCGCAACTTTTCTGATGAGTTTTTTTTCTGCTTCGATTCGCGATCGAAATCGTATTTGTGTTCGTTTTCTTTTCTCTTTTGATTCGTTTTTGAATCTTTCTTTCCCAACTCGATCTACTCACTAGACAAACTCTGATACCATTGATAGACTTACTTAATCACCTAGGGGTAGACCAGTGGAATAGTTTCTCTGTTCGCGTGTTTACCTTAGCCTTACGGCCATAACTAGTTGGTCGGTGATGGTCTATGCACGGGCAGCGACGGTCGGTGTAGAGGGCAACTGCGAGGTGGCTGATGGCATCAGTGGGGAGCGGCAGGGCGTTGTGGAGCTTCCCATCGCTGACCGGCTTTCCTCGATCGGTGAGGTTAGGGAGGTGGGCGTCGGTTCTGTTGGCGCACTTTCCCTAGTGGCCCCCACCTTCCTCTTATAGCCGACGCGACAGGGGCCCACAACCCCGTTGGGTTGGGCTCCCCCTATCAGGGAGCGAGTCAATGGTCCAATGGGCCTTTGGGCCCATTGGTGGAGACATCAATACTAACAGTGTCCACTAGCCCTATATCATGTGTACATATTATTGTATTCTTCTTCACAAAATAAGTCGAAAGAACGGATTGTAGGACGCTGAAAGTTTCTCGAAATGTCTTTGATGTGAGTAACCTCTAAAGGCAAAGCTAGGCTAAGTTACGGCTTTCAGATCTCTATTCGATCTCCACCACCATCAGTGCTGGAGTTATGCACTGCTTTTCCGGAAAGGAAGGTTGAACCTCTGGGCCTCTGCGGTACTGGAGTTACGCATTAAAGCCACATTACCAGTGTCTCTAAACAAAAAAGGCATCTTATTAGTGACAGTCACAGTCGAAGCTTGCGGCTGCAAAGACGTACCATGGCAACATTTTGCGATACTGGGATCGAGATGTTGACAGCTACTTCCTCTGTTCCAAAATAGATGACTCAATTTTATACTAATTTTAATACAAAATTGGGTCATCTATTTTGAAATGGAGGGAGTATAATCCAAGCAAGATTCCGTGTAGGCGAAACGAAGCACGTCGATGATCAGCCCGCGTAGTATACATGGTAAACCGTAGGTGAGGCTCGCAATGGCGATCAGTCGCCGGCACGTGGCGCCAACACGGAATCAGAGCTAGCTAGCTGCACGCGTGCTCTAGCTAGCAAAGAGGACAAGGGGTGAACGGGAAACGACGATCGATGTGAGGGCATGATAGATAGAGGTAGCTAGTGCAGCACGACGATGTAGTACATGGAAAAAGGAATCGCAGTGATCTCATATGCTGATAGGTCTCGCATCTGGTATTCTGACATCCAATTAGATGAGAGTGTCGGGTAAGTGTGCATGCTTTGCGTACATAGTGTAGCTGGCATCTCAAGGCTTTTTTTCCTTTTTAGATCCTACCAGTAGTGTTCACACTTCGTTTAAATCCCTAGATTTCTTCGGCGTCTGGTATTCTGGCATCCAATTAGATGAGAAGAGGCGGGTAAGTGTGCATGCTTTGCGTACATAGTGTAGCTGGCATCTCAAGGCTCTTTTTTTTTTTTACTGCCCCTCATCAGAACTCTAATACAAGTACTGCTGAAAGTAAAAAAGTAAAAACGAGACCATCCAACATCTCGAGGCTAGCTCTAGCTTGTATTGTTCATGGAACTGTCAATTTTGCAGCTCACCTTTGTCCAAAGGAAGCACTGACACTTTGGAGTCTGTGGACTCCTTGTTTGATGTAATCCCTGCCTTCTTGCTTGCCCACGTGCAATCAGAAGTTGTATCGCCTATTCAGTTCAAAAAAAAGTATTGCACAAAGTCGTTATAGAAAACGTACTGCACTTTGCACAAAGTCGAGAACTAGACAAAAAGCGGGAGGTAAATTCGGCTAATCGTACGACTAGCAAGAAAATGGGCTACGCCATTTGCTTCTCTTGGACCGTGTTTGAAGTTAATCCCCGGAATATTATGCGCTAACAGAAAGCCATCGGCTAGTATCGCCGAGCGAGGGCTCCAGATTTCATTATCTCCATTGCATGCTTGCACTAATTCAAGGCAATCAGACTCTACTTGTACATTACAACAGCCCAGTCTGTCCATCGGTTTTAGTCCACTCCTCGGTGCAATTGCTTCAGCCGCTTGCAGACTAATTGCGTTGTCAATTACTCCCTCAGTTCTTAAATATTTGTCTTTTTTAGAAATTTCAAATGAACTACGAAATACAGATGTACATAGACATATTTTAGAGTGTAGATTCACTCATTTTGCTTCGTATGTAGTCACTTGTTGAAATCTCTAGACAAACGAGTATTTAAGAATGGAGGGAGTAGTTCTGAAACCCCTGCCACAGCTTCTCCCCTGGAATTACCAAGAATCGCTGCTGCCATACCACTGCCATCCTCGAAGAAATATGCATATGTCTTCAGTTTATATGTTTCTGGTGCTGGTCCCTGCCAACGTTCAGTAGCAGTATGTTCCGGCACTTGTATAGCGTGATTCAAAGAGATTGCATGAATGGCAAAGGCTGTACTTGGTGCCGGTTCAATTCTTTCTCCTTTAACCGCCTCACGACGCTCCCACCAGATATACCAGGCCGCCACCGAAATCGTTTCCTGCAGCCCCAACTAACCGAGAACATGTGATTTCTTCACTAGGTATCTCAAAAGTTCCTCCATCATTCGAAAGAGTTTTCTAAAGGTATAATTTCAATGCCACATATTTATATTTTACTAATTAAATTTATGGTCAAATTTTGTTCAGAAATACGAGAATACTCAATAAGTCCGAAAGGAAGTACTACATTTGTATTAGGTTCAATCATCTATCCCATTTGTGTTAGGTTAAATCACCTTGTAAACAGATAACCACCCTTATGTCAATCTTTGTGACAAATCTAGTGTTAGTTCGCCAATTGAAATATTTGTACGATGGATCGATGATTACATATTTCTTCTTCGAGCTAGTCTTCTGCACTTCGATCCTCCTCAAGTTTGTCCTTCGGGGCGTATTAGACGCAACTCCGGCATATATTCCTGTCAGTTCCTCGGGGTGGCGAGGTTAAACTTTCTCGTCATGTGTACTGGTGATACCTCCTTTTATTGATCCGATATTGGAACGAAAAAGAGTATCCCGCATCTATTTCCCCAGAGGTAACCCTTGGTTATCGAACCCACGAGAGAAAGATTCCCTTAAAGTGATGGTCTCTAGCAAGCTTTTGTCAAAGTGTCAAATCCAATTTTTGACTGGATCAGCAAGCAAATAGTGATTCAAACACTTACATTTAAAAGAGGTATGGGTATGAGGTCTTAATGCTTACAACCTTGTATTTGCGCTGGGATCAAATAGGATATTAATTTGCGCGCTAGAAGTCACCCATCGAGATGTCCTTGTTATGAATCAAAGTGGGAGATGTGTTCAAATAACATTTTGACCGACACGAGTCCTGCATCAAGAATAAGTTGTCCTACTGCGGGCCCTATCCGTCACGTGGGGTTGCTTCGATACCTACCGCATGCCCTATCCATCGCGCGGGGTTGCCTCGATAATTAAGATAATGAAATCAGACAAGAGCTTTGGTCGTTTAATGACTACACCTCATTTATCGCCAACGATATGATACATGTTACCCTATTGAACCTTACTGTCACTGGTGTTCGGTATAGCACTTCATAGTCTCCTTGCTCCAAGCCTCACAGTGCTCGATCTCCATGATCCCGGGTATCTATAGGGATAAAGGTCATAGACAAGACAAGAGATATCTTCATGGAATAATTTTATTTCACACATAAGAGATGTTATGTCAAAGTCTTTCAGTGATCCCCACAACAAATACCTTGGGTTGTAAGGCTTATGCCTCAACCCATACTTTACCGAACCACTCACACCTAGAGATCAAATCGCGAGAAGAAAACATTGAAGAACACATCTTGAGATTGATTGATGGCAATATGGCTTACAATGGATGCCTTGTGCGTTGCACGATTACAAGTATGAACTAGATGCAAGAGCACTATGGTGATGGAGATGGCTATGGAGATGAAAATGGCGGCGTCTAGGGTTTGTGGATGAAGATGATGAAGAAGAGGTTCTGGCTTCCGTGCTCGTCATTCTGTTGACATTTCAATGGGGTCCCTTTAATAAAAGTTGTACAGGTGGACGATCTGCCTTGAAATCCATGCCAAACGGGCGCTCATACGGGCACGTGTGCCCGTATGGAACACCATCTTTTGCTCTGTCTTCACGCAGACGCTTCCTATTGATTGTTTCTTCCTCCATTTTCCTTCCATTCCGTTCGTACACGTGATTTCTTCCCTTTTAGCCCATTTTCTGTGGAAACACATCAAAGAGAGGATTTGTGGAATCATTTGCATTCATTAGTCATTAGTAGCAATATCGAAGCGAACATCTCTTTTTAAATGAGATATATCGGTTTAAACAAAGGTGAAATGAGTGTAAAAATATCACTCGTCAATGGGACAAGATTTGGTACTAGATTGTTCAGATCAATTAAAAGGGTTCAACGGCAATGACTCAGGCTTCGGGGCTGGTTCTTAGGGCACATGCGTGAAGACTTCCTGGCTGTCATTGATAAGATCAGTCTGGCTCCGGTATGGGAGCGGCTATAGCGGTGCGTCTACGGCTAGTTCTTGTGGCGGCAGTGGGCGTTTAGTGGCCCATTGACCTCAATGTAATTTTTATTATGTTTAGGACTTTGTATTTCTGATGAACTTTTATAATGGATGTGAGTCATTTTCACACACAAAAAGCCCTACGTGATTGCAATATAACTAGGTGCCTTTGCTCTTTGAAAAAGGCGTTGGGGTTCTTTAAGCTATAACTTCTATGCTCTTTGTTCACGAAAAGTTGGAAATTTCTATGATTTTCTTTTGTGATGTTATAATCTTCTGTACAAACACTAGAGCATGTTTAAATATTTTGAAGGATATCAATAGGCAATAATAATCTATTTTCTCGCAAAATCTGTGAGAGTCGACCAACAAAATTCGTGCTTACTTTGAATGTCATACTAGCTTTTCGTGTGTGTGTGGCTTCTTACTTTCTTAGAGTGGGCGATCTTCGAAGACAAGAAAATGCACACGGACCGGTTTAGAAAATCCAATACATCCTCTTTTGGCGGGTTAAGCTTTGTGCAGCACTCAACAGTCAACGGCGGCTCTCCCCCATAGCTTTTCCTTTTCATTTTGTTTTGGAGATGAAACAGGCATCAGCATGCAGTGCATGCTGAGGAGGCAAGCAATACAAACTGCCACGTACGTTTGCCGCGTACAAATAAGATTAGACAACATGCATCGATCGTGTGCACCAGCTAGACACGGTACATAGATATCGCATCAGCGATCAATAAACCTCTATCTTTTGAGACGACATATATTATTCGCACATACACATTACACATGTGTCTAATTCCGGTTAGGTTCTTGTCCTTGCGGCAGACAAGTGTGCATGTAACATTTTGCTAGCTACTGCTGTCGCTATCCTTGATTAAAATTGCCTAAGAATATAAGCAAGGGGATTGCTAAAAGGGATCACGCATTTGCCAAGTCTTAGTCATTCTTTACTTTCTTCTTGTTTAGTTTAGCTTTCAACCTGCTTTGCATAGTAGTAGTACCCTTTTGTTTTGTATTTGAGCATTATTTTCGTCCAAATGTACTTTAATGGTGGGATACAAGACAAGAGTGACTCCAACTTTCTGAACTTTTTAGTCACGTCCGCCCTGGGCGTTCCTTTTCATCCTAAATTGACATTATAGCAGTATTTTACGTGTGTGGTAAATTCTCACCTCAGCTAATCTTTGTTAGGCCGGGGGGTAATATATCCTCCTTTTCCCTAAAAAGCTAATCTTTGTTATTCTTAAAAGAAAACTCATCTTTGTCAAAATCTGCATGCGGCAGCGTGTTGGATTGGGTACCGACCAGCCAGCTCTAAAAATTCTTGTCCGTTAATTCTTCCTTCGATCGATCGGTTTATTATGTCTTGTGGCGATCAAGTGTCATTCATCACACTGCCCAGATCGAAAATGCAAACAAGGAAAGTAAAACCCACGGTGGTTTATTATGTCTTGTGGTCTCTTTCTCACATAAAGGTTATAGCTTTGTAGAGAATATGTAAAACCCTTACATCGACGAACTTGCATAAGAAAGGTTGATGGCATGCAAAAGAAAAGAAGTCGGTGGGAAGGTGCTTTCTTCCCAATGGGTGTCAGAAAGTTGTTATATATGTGTGTAGCTTTACTTGCTAAGTCGTCCGGGATCCTTAATATATGTTCACACCACTTAACACAGATTCACAATATAATTTCTATGTATGCTCCTTCTCCGCTGCCACTGTCTTCGTCTCAAGCGCTCACACTACTAGAAAAACGGCTATATCTAATATGAATATTAATGGCGTATCACGTATATGGTGCGCCACTGCTATATAGCAATGGCGCACCATATATAGGTACGCCATTAGTGGCCATATCACTAATGGCGCACCACGCCCACGGTGCGCCACCACTAAGTTTTTTTTCAAAACTAGTAATGGCACACCAGGGGATAGTGGGCCATTACTAGTTTTAATTAGTAATGGCGCACCACACCTTCGGTGCGCCACTACTAACAAATTTTTTTTGTATTTTTTTTCAAAACTAGTAATGGCACCTGGGGATTGTGCGCCATTACTAGTTTTAACTAGTAATGACGCACCACACCCACGGTGCGCCATTACTAATTTTGACCAAAAGTTTCACCAAATGCATCCCCTGGGACCGCCTTTTCAGTTTTTAAAAAATAAAATAAAATGATGGAAATGTCAAGAAAATAAAAGAAAATAAGTTTTTCGTGTGATATGTGGTCTAGTGTTGAAAAAAATTACAAAATTTATTTGTAAAATCTCTCTGGAATTTAGTAAAATGGGCGTAACTTTTGCATACGAACTCGGATTAAAAAGTTTTTTATATGAAAAATCATCTACTTGAAAAGTTACATCCGAATTTAACCGGGGGAACCCCGTTGAAGATTTTCAGAATCCCAAAAAACCTAACAGAAAAAAAAAGTTATGATGCTTTTAAGATCTAGAGGCAAAAAAATCGAAAAAAATAAAAAAAATTAGCAATGGTGCGTCGGTGAATAGTGCGCCACTACTATTTTCCCGCCTTCACAATTAAAAAAATAGCAATGGCGCACCAGTACACGGTGCGCCACTACTAAGTTCGGACAGAAGTAGAAAAGGGCCGGCCAGCCACTTACCCCTTCATTCTTCTCCTCCTCTCCTCCCCTCCATCTCCTCCTCTCCTCCTCTCCTCCACTCCATCTCCTCCTCCTCACGGTGCTCCTCCTCCGGTGACCTCCTCCTCACGGTGCTCCTCCTCCGGCGACCTCCTCCTCCCTCCTCACCTCCTCACGGTGCTCCTCCACCGGCGACCTCCTCCTCCCTCCTCTCCTCCTCACGGTGCTCCTCCCTCCTCTCCTCCTCACGGTGCTCCTCCTCCGGCGACCTCCTCCTCCCTCCTCTCCTCCTCACGGTGCTCCTCCCTCCTCTCCTCCTCACGGTGCTCCTCCTTCCTCTCCTGCTCACGGTCCTCCTCCTCTCCGACGACCTCCTCCTCCTCTCCGGCGACCTTCCTCTCCTCCTCACGGTCTCTCCTCCCTCCTCCTCTACTTCCGGCCACATGTGGAGCTCCTCCGGCACAAAGAACATACCAGATCCAGGTCGAGAACGAAATTTGAAAAAAATTCAAGCAAAAAAATGAGCAAAATAACAAGCCAAAAAAATGAGTCAGATCTAGATCCAGATCCAAATTCAAAATTCAAAAATAGCAATGGCGCATGGTGGGGGTTAGACGGTGCGCCACTACTATTTTCCCGCCTTCAAAATTCAAAAAAAAAAAAATTACCAATGGCGCACATGTAGCAATAGTAATGGCGCACTACAAGGTGCGCCACTGTTACCTACAATACTAATGGCGCACCAGAGGTGCGCCATTAGTATTCGTTACTAGTGGCGTGATAATAGTGGCGCACCTATAGTGCGCCATTAATAGCAAAAACAGGTGCGCCACTAACAGCTTTTTTTCTAGTAGTGTCAGAGGCTGATCGAGCTTGGTTTTGGTGTTACATAAATATACTTTTTGTGGGTAAACAAAAAATATTACCTTCCTATTAAACATGCAAATGTTTTTGCTGATTCTCATATGCTTGTTCTTCCATGTGTGAGAAGAGTGCATGCGAAGTGTCTTGTATATGCAACTTCACCCAACTCTCAGGCGTTGCACATTGACTTAGCATTTTTCAGGCAGTTCGGGATGCGACGTTGGCCAGGCGCGTAGCGCCTGACAGTCAGGCTCTGCACAGTAGAGTGCAATGCCTAGATGTCAGGCGCTATACAAAAGGGTCAGCCGAGCGAACTTTTTTCAGAAGCAATTCAGTTTGCGAATTAGTTTCGCATTGAGGTCAGATTTGTGGTTTTTGCCTGAGTTCAATCACCTTTTATGCTAGCTAGCTAGCTAGGCTGTGCATGCATGCATGTGCGCGTGTCTTTCACTGTACGTTATTCTTCTTCAGATTCTGTAGTGCCCCTGTGTGGCCAAATCGTAGCGGAGGAGATGCAGGTTGTCGGTCAATCAGCTTGCACTCCTAGGTATTGCTAGCTTCAACTGACCATCTAGGTGCACATGTCTTCGAGCTGTGTGTTCCTAAAAAAGATATACACAACGCAAAGCAATTCAATACAGTAAAATGCATAGAGCCACCACAATCGTGTTCTATGCATTTACTGTCAGTATTTTTTACCACTGTCAATTTCTTTGTGCGACAACTTTTGCAACGTGGTTGTTTTTCGCATTTGATTACACGAATGTGGTTGTTCCTGTGCATTTTACTCAATTCTTCAAGAACAAAAAATGGCATCCGTGTGTGCACCCGTCGCTCTCTCCTGATCTCTCGAAGAGTATATATTTGAAGCTTGTTTTTTTTTTGCAAAGAAATATATATTTGAAGCTTCGAGAAAGGGAATCCACGGACGGTGCCGGTGCACCCATCGAGCGTCAAGATTCTTCACATGACTTCCGTGCATGCATGAGGCAACGACGTACGTACGTGTCACCAAGAAAGAACGGCTAGCCAGCTGGATATATATGCACGAGCAGGAATTAGCTGAATTGCATGACGGCCACGAGTCCACGACGAAATAGAAACGGTTAGCTAGCTGGATATGTGCACCAACAGGAATTAGCTGTGCATGTGCATGAGCCATCCCGTAGTCCGTTTGGGTGCCAGCTGCATGCCATGCATGCTCGAGCGGTCGGCATCGTTTGTTCTTTCTTTTTCCTTTTTTGAGAAAAAACGATCAGCATCGTCGAGACAGGCACGAGCAGACAAAGACAGACCGACCCCGCGGGGAGACAGTGGAGATCGGGCGGTTCACTGGAGAGACACACCACACCGGACGAGGAATGAATGATCGATCTATCAGCTGCCTACCAAGCGAGGAATCTTAGAGCGTGGTTAATAGTATAGCCAACAACCGGCTATATGAAGTTATCATGTCACATATAGCTAGTCAACCTAATAGCCAACATGCATAGTATTAATGTGTATAGAGATTGCGGCCAGGGGTCCATCCTCGCTGAAACTCACGGGGGGTGGACAAGTTTAGTTAGGGAAAGAGCCGGTGACAGCCCGTAAAACCGGCTGTTTTGAATTATCGCTTGATTATTGGATCGTTGTTTTCTTTTCATACACACTGTAATCGAGGATCGAGTTCAAAGTTATGTGGAAAAAAAGACGCAGTGAGCCAACGACAATTAACTTGAATATAACTTTGAACTCGATCCTACTCCCTCCGTTTCTAAATGTAAGTCTTTTTAGATATTTCACTATGGACTACATACGAAGCAAAATGAATGAATCTACACTCTAAAATACTCCCTCCGTCCGAAAATACTTGTCATTAAAATTGACAAAAAGGGATGTATCTAGAACTAAAACAAATCTAGATACATCCCCTTTTATTCATTTTGATGACAAGTATTTTCAGACGAAAGGAGTATATCTATATACATCCAGTTATGTATCTAGTTTGTAGTGTAATCTTTAAAAATACTTATATTTAAAAACGGAGGGAGTAGAAATGCATGCATGGCGCATGCACGTACGGCACGGACCAGGGGAAAAGAAAGCATCGGATCTCTCACATCTTTGCCCTAATTTTTCGTAGACCTTGGGCGGTGGCGAATCGACGCACACGCCTGAGTGCCGGCCGGCGCACTGTCTCCGTCGGCACGTCGGCTGTCGTAGCGTCGCTGCTTAGTTACGCGGACTTGAATGGTAGCTGCGTCATGCGTGCGCGTGGATGTGATGTTAGTGGGGTGTGTGTGTGTGTGTAAGCCTATGTGTAAAGCGTGTGCTTGCTATCTAAAAAAGTGGAGAAGAATATAGCTTAATCTTGGCAGGGTATATATAGATTTGTCCGTGGAGAATTAGCATGCAACACTCCAAAGTGGTACTGCGGATTCTCCTCGATCGGTTGGTGAGCTGTGAATGAAATATAAAGGTATGTGCGCATGCTGAAGAAGAAAGCAATGTATACAACTGCGTATGGATGCCACATTTGCCGACCGAGTAGAAAGATTTGACAGCATTAGTCTGCACCAGCTAGACGATCAGCGAATCCATACCTTTTGTACGTACAAAATGCACATGAATGATGGATCTATGGGCTAATTCTCTTTAGCTTTTAGATGGTGAAAACTAGAGCAGCGGTCAGGTCACGTAGTGTTGATTCTGAATCACTTATAGTGCATTTGGAAGGGCTCTGTCTTGCCCTCCTTCAAGGGCAACCAAAATCCTAGCCGCCATCACTCTCCCTCGTCGCTGCCAGAGAAAGTCACCGGGGGTAGGGTTTTGGTCGGGAAGGGCATGTAGGGTTTCAGAGGCGGGGGTAGCGGCCCCGGATGACAGACGGACAGGCAGCTCCGATGGGCCATGTGCCTGCCATGTTGGTCATATTCCCTTCCCATGTGGGCAGCAAGGAGGCGACATGTGGCAACATTTTGTTCAGATCCAGATTCAGAGGCCCCTAGTATAGCCGTCCCAGCCTCTCCCGCGCGTTTGGGGCCAGTGCTAATGTCCCTCGGCATGGGAGGCCAAAATCACTGTTTTGACTCTTTCGCAAAGTTAAGCATATGATTTGAACCCCTTTAAAAACAAACCTCATCTGACCCTTTTTGGTAACGCCATTCACCGTGGCGTTTGGGTTGCATAGTAAACGTCATGTTGGAATTGCCATTTGGAGCATTAGTTCTCCTTGCTGCCCCGAGTCTAGTTCGTTGGGATTTTATTTTTTATTTTATTTTTTATTTTTTGCAATATGAGAGATGAAGTGGCGGCCAGAGATTCTTCTCGTAGGCAAGGTCGGCGCTCCTCGGTCCGACTTCGGCGCGACCTTGTTGGGCTTGGCGGTCTAAATTCACGAACATGTAGCGTCTTAGTTATCTTTTAAGATGGAGACAATTGAAACGTCCCCGTCCCCGTCGTACCCAATGCTACTAATTTCTCCATCCACGAGAACAGGGAATGGGATCCATCGCCATGAATATGATGCGTCCAGAAAGTCAACATAAGCTTGCTAGGTGCGTAGGGTGTTTAGAGAAGCATTTTACGTGTGGCAAATTCTCACTTAGCTAGCAGCTTGCTTAGGATCGAGTTGCAAAGTACGAGTAATAGACTAATAGTACTCCTTGACAACACTTTGCATGTCAGCAGGCAACTTATCTGCGTGTGTATGTGTTGGACTGGACTGTCTCCATGCTCGTGGTGATCGACCTGCCTAATCTCTCTTCTTTTTTCCATCTCTCGCCCTTCGCTTTCTTATCCGGTGACTGGACTAGCTATAGCTAGCGCCCGTGTCTTATCCAGGATATTCAAGTCATCAAGTTAGAGCAACTCTAGCAGACGCCATGTAGAGAGCACACCATATGGATATGGAGGCCGGGATATTTAAGCCACCTAATTAGAGTAACTCTAGCAGGTTCATTGTACCTGCGATCGCCATCGGCCATGCAGAGCACGATCCATATGAATATGGAGGTCGAGCGCCTGCTGTCTGCAAACACAAAGTCGCCATAATGCGGTCTTCATTTTTTTTTGTCATTTTCTTCCATAATGAAGGGGCAACTTAGGCTCAAATTAGACATAGAAAACACATGTATGAGAGAAAATAACCTAAGAGAAACTGTAATAGTTGCCAGAATGCATAGGTTTACATATAATTAGCGAGTTCAAATTTCATTTAACATTTTCAAAATAGTCGCTATTCGAGCAACATTGCAACCTAGTACTACCTACGCTATGCTAGTTGGTGGTCGGCATCGTCTAGTCGTCCTCCTCCTCCTCCTTCGATGAGAGATCCTCGAAGAAGCCGTATGGATTGGGGTCACGAGTGGTAGCCACAAGCTGCCACTGACGGAGGATGCGCTCCTCATTGCGAGCTTCAAGGGATAAGAGATGAAGCATGACATGGATCAGGTCCTCGTGCTCCGGCTCTAGGTGGCCGGGATGGGGTCGAACTCGTTCACTAGGACGAGGGGGCCGAGTCAACTGACGGGGCCGGCCTCCTCCTCCTTCACCTGGACGAGGGGGTTGGAATCCCCATGGCCGCCGTGGGTTGCGCTGGATCTCGCACGGCCGCCAGATCCACCGCCGCCGTTGGAGGAGGATCCGTCGGTTGCTGCAGCTAGTGTGCCGCGAGGAGAGTTATCGTCGCCAGTGCGCAACGTCTGGGGCGGAACGTTCCGCTCCACCGCCAAGTTCAGCCAGTAGGTTGTATTCTTGTGCAGCGGCATTGTCCGGACGGTGAAAGAGATGGGAGGGGAGGTAACGGCTAGGGTTTTGGTGATGGGGACGCCTCGCCGTTGGGCTTTTATAGCCAGGGATGTAGCCATGTGGTCATCCTAATGGCCACTTTTAGGGAATCGGGGGGAGCGATCGACACCATTAACCGGTGATTATCTGTGCATGGTGGTGTGTGTACGTGTGTTGCGCAAGTTCAAAACTCGATCGTGACACGTGGAGGAAGAAGCTGAAATTTCCCTCCCTAGCCTCCAAATATGGAGGCTACTTTGTCGTCTATGGAGTGAGTTCCAAAAATTATGGCGACCGGGAGTATATGGCAACTATGCTAGTGTGTCATTTTTGCCAAAATCGATATATTGGCAGTTATTAGAGTGATCAGGTTCATCTCGTGACTCTGTTAGAGTTGCTCTTAGGGTAGACACATTGCAAAACTGGTAAGGCTGAGTAGATCCGTAGAAATTTTATTCATAAAGTCGCAATAAGAGTATATGTAAAAGAGAAAAATTGTATATCCAAAATTGAGATGATCAGTTCTGTACTCTTAATTATTTTCTGAATTAAAAAGGTGAAACGATCAACCATGTACTTGTTGGCTATTGGAGTAACTAAAAGGTGTCCATCACCTTTCTGGTCCTGTGAGAACTATCATTTTGGACACAAATATAGTAATTTGTTTACATTTTATAGAAGGTTGTAATAGAAACTAGTGGGAAAATACACATGTTTTAAACACCATGGGACTCTTCATACAACCCTTTCACGTGATCAGAAAGAGTATAAAGTGACAAATTCACACGAACCAACTCAAAGGAACGCATAGATTTTGAGTTACAACTTGTTACAAAGTTGTGGGCCGTAGAGTTATGAATCCTCTTGCTAATAAACACAAGGTTGGTAAAGCCCATGGTGATCAAATGCACATGTTATAAATTTCTCTGTTTGTAAAATAGATGATGGCTTAGCTATGTGCATAATATTCAAAAAAATTGTTATGATTTGGACTTACACATAGACCGTTATTTCTCAAACAATTGTGCTAGTACTTTTTTTTGATAAATTTGCGATATTAGAATATTTGTAAGACAATATTAATAATATTTTTATTCTTGTGCCTAGGTTTTCTATTCTTCTGTCTAGATAACGGGAGGGCTCATGTCGCATCAGTTGCCAGCGATTGTTGTACTTTACATGAACGGGTAAAAGAGACTCTTGAATTAGTATATGTATATCCAGCGGCTGCTGGTTACTACTCCTTCACATCTTAATTATATTAGCGTGCAGGCAGCTTTTGCGTATAAGAGTACACAACTGATCAAGTGTGGATGATTATATATATGTTAGTACACATGATCAATGACAAAATTAAAATTAGGTAATTTTACAAACCTTTAGCTTTTGCCCGTTCTTGCAGGCAAAATAATACATAAATGTGCAGCTTCCAATCAACGTAATCAAACACTCATCATGGGTTGATATAGCTAATCTGGCCAATGACATCTTTGTCGATCGATATTTAAAGTATGTGAGGTATACTACTCACTCCGGTTTAAAAAAGAGCATTTCAGTTTTTAACTTTTTTCTTACACTGAAACGCAAATTACAAAAACGACGCACAATGATCCAATGCATGCATTAGTATTTGTGATCAACAGTTCCATGGGCCAATGCAGGAAGCCCAAACAATGCCACCTAACTCCTCCTTGATATATGTCGAGTTGTCTCCATGATACTTTCCTTTTTTGAAATGAAGAGTATATATTGGTGAATTAGCTCGACAATGTAGCTTGATCTCGTAACTTTGTGCAAATATGATTCTTCCAGCACAATCGTAGTGATAATATTGAACTTCAGTCTACTACATCTAATTTATTAGCAGCTTGTTTTCATACGGTAGAGATGAACATGTCCATAATAGAAGGGATGGTAAGAGTTTGCCTGGTTGATTGGTTATTGCATATGTGATAGGGATTGCCAGTTTTTGTTAGTTACAATGTGTTTGGTTGAGAGAATGAAGAAAAATATGAAACCAAGTTTTTGGAATATTTCTTGAAAGTTGGTTGGTGAGACCCACCCAAATGTGACGGACTCGAGCACAACCGAAAGCGTAGACCAGCCAAATACACATGAAGTTGACTATTGTCATTTCAAACTAAATCATGTGGAAACGTATTTTTGGCGCACATAGCTACAAATTTATGTATATAATAGAAACTTTAATTGAAGTTATCATCTCATCAAGATATACAACTACAGAAGAGGTTAACCCCATGATTCTCTACACACGGAGATGCATGTGGCCCGAATATACAAGGTTAGACAGATACCATACAAAGCCTGTAACAAACAAGTACTAAAACGGGAAACCCCTCTAAGAAACCTAGGTTGCCATCGATGGATAATAACTACACGCTCCGCCTGCTCTAACTGCCTACGTGAAGCTACCATCAATTCACGATCATCCCGCGGTGAAGTACTCCCTTCTATCCGGTCTATGAAGCATGCACGTATCCCTACATTAACAATCGGACCAACGTAATAAAAGTTACGAAAATGTTACACCTACGAACAAGTGTTACGTAACCTATGTAATTTCCAACAAAAAAACACTAAGCAAACCACCCCCCTGAATTCGAGGGTGGGCCCGCGCCTCCAACTAACGAAAAATTAAAAGTTGCCAAATCAGCAATTATGTATGGAAAGTAAAAATCCCTATGTAGGTGTAGCATTACCCTAAAAGTCATATATCACCAAAAATTTACCGTTTGACTAATCATGTGACCAGAACTTATCGATGAACCCCCTACCTTTAGACCTCTCTATCCCACATTTCAGGCCATGATATATCTCCCATTACAAGATAGCATTTGTATTTGGGTAAAGTACAAGTTGGAATGCGTATATTTATCAACATGATAAAAACATAAGAAATTCGCATAAATATTTGTGTCATCGATAGTACATATGAAGGCACACATAAGTAACATTGGCTATAATTTCTACTGCTAGTTGCCTCAAAATATATATAATCTAAGTCTCTCTTAATTAGCTTGCAGCCGGCTGCATCTTCCATCAAGTGGAGAAGTATATATATATATATATGTTATACATGATGAGTGAATAAATTAAAATAAGGTTGGCATAGTCGCATGTATGGACACGTCTCCACTCACAATTTTTAACTTATCAGTTTTTGCGGGTGAAACAATATATATGTGCGCGCCTTTCAGTCGACCTAATCAAACATTCATCACATGCTTATATTGCTAATCAGGTCGACGGTATTTTTATCGATGGCTATATATAGAATAGCTGATGAAAGCCTACCAAGTATTGCATCGTCCAATTAGCTCGAAAGGGATAGGTTGACCTTGTAGGTTTATACTTTATACTAATATGATTCTTCTGGAAGGATCATAGTGAATAATATTTAACTTTAGTCTACTGCAACTAATTTATTGACAATTGGTTTCATACACAAAAAATGGATATGTCCACTATGTAAGAGAAAGTATGAACGTGTTTGGTTCACGAGTTATCCCATGTATGTAATAGGGGTCACCAGTTCTAGTTGATTATCATGTGTTTGGTTGAAAAGATGATAGGAAATGTGAAACCAAGTTTTTTTTGGAAAACTCCACTCAAAAGCTAATTGGTGACACCGACACAAAATGTCAGCACCGGCCCAAATATACATGAAGTTGACTATCGTCTTTTTAAAACAAAGTTATGTTAAGAAGTTATTTTGCGAGCACTAGATTTAAGCATTCACATAGCTACATTTTTTAATAATAGAAGCTTTAAGTAATCTCATCATCTCATGGAGAAAAAAATTGTCGAAGAGATTATTTTCGTGACTCTGTGCACATAAATAGGCATGTAGTCTAAACATATATGATTAAAAAGAATAATGGGCATGCAAGATCCATAACATTGAAATAATAAAAATGCTACAGTGGAAGAGCCCCTTTGCGAAGTCCAGGCTGCCATCCACGATGGATAAAAACTACGGGATGCTCCCGCACTACATGTTGTTGCCTTCAATTCAGGGCCATCCTGAAATGAAGAAAATATTTTCAACAAATTACATGTTTAAGAAGAACATTCATGAACCATTGATAAACCCGGCCTCTCTCTATCCCACGAGACGGCGATCAATAATCCATCAGAAGCGGAGGGAAGATGCTACCAGGACCTCTTTTTGCGAAAAGAGGGTGAACACCCCGAGCCGGCTAGCAGGAGTTATTGTCATGTATAAAATATTTTATGCATTATTGATTCGTATAAAGAAGAGAAGCTGGAAAATTGCATGATTAGGTGGCCACATCTGTATGAATAAAAATGAAACGATGCATACTACGAAGGTGAATGCACTAATAAAACCCAGTTTCCATGTGTGTGAGTCCCCTATCGTGTAGTCAACTCTATGAAGACAAAGGCAAGTAAGGCAACATTGAATGGGTAAACACCATACAGTTATGTATGTTAATTAAGTTGTAACTAAATGTGCAGATTATCAGGTACACCCACTACTAAAGATGTGTGTTGCAAAATTTTCTTTTCTAGGATTGTTTACCATGTCTCGCCTACAATTGTCATTAAGTCGATAAGAATTAGCGTCTGGAATGCGCCATAGGCGAAACTCGTGGTGTCAAGTGAATCCGTTAGAGCATCTCCAACAATTTTTCAGTTAAGTCATATGTAAAGATGTACATGTGATCAACGAACAATATATCGTACACATACTCCAGTTGTTGTGCCTTAGATTGGCAAATAAAGGTGAGAGAATATGAGAGTTTGTTTTTTTATCTGTGAGCTTGTAAGTGGGTTGTTGTTCATATTTGAACTGTAATGTTACGCCCCCCCCCCCCCCCCCACACACACACACACATGCACGCGCACGCTGAAAAATCATACATGGCACATTTTACTGATGATGAGCTAAGCATCACTGGATATGCCCTTAGGTTCTTGCAAAGTCTTTGGTAAATAATCCATCTTACTTTTTTACAGTCAAAAACACAAAACATTGTCACAAATATAAATCCAGAGCTCCCATCATCTGCCTTTGCCCATATATTTCATCTTATATGTGACATAGAACTTAAAACATGAAGGAAATATGCCCTAGAGGCAATAATAAAGTTATTATTTATTTCCATATTTCATGATAAATGTTTATTATTCATGCTAGAATTGTATTAACCAGAAACTTAGTACATGTGTGAATGCATAGACAAAACATATTGTCCCTAGTATGCCTCTACTTGACTAACTCGTTAATCAAAGATGGTTATGTTTCCTAACCATAGACATGTGTTGTCATTTGATGAACCGGGTCACATCATTAGGAGAATGATGTGATGGACATGACTCATCCGTTAGCGTAGCATTATGATAATGACAGTTTCATTGTTACTGCTTTCTTCATGACTTATACATGTTCCTCAGACTATGAGATTATGCAACTCCCGAATGCCGGAGGAACACTTTGTGTGCTACCAAACATCACAACATAAATGGGTGATTATAAAGGTGCTCTACAGGTGTCTCCGAAGGTGTTTGTTGGGTTGGCATAGATCAAGATTAGGATTTGTCACTTTGTGTTTTGGAGAGGTATCTCTGGGCTCTCTCGGTAATGCTCATCACTATAAGCCTTGCAAGCATTGTAACTAATGAGTTAGTTGCGGGATGAAGTATTACAGAATGAGTAAAGAGATTTTCCGGTAACGAGATTTAAGTAGGTATGATGATACGGATGATCGAATCTCGGGCAAGTAACATACCGATGACAAAGGAAACAACGTATGTTGTTATGCGGTTTGACCGATAAAGATATTCCTAGAATATGTAGGAGACAATATGAGCATCCAGGTTCCGCTAATGGTTATTGACCGGAGATGAGTCTCGGTCATGTCTACATAGTTCTCGAACCCATAGGGTCCGCACGGTTAATGTTCGATGACGATATGTATTATGAGTTATGTGTTTTTGATGACCGGAGTTTGTTCAGAGTCCCGGATGAGATCACAAGCATGACAAGGAGTCTCAAAATGGCCGAGACATAAAGATTGATATATTGGACGGCTAAGTTCGGACACCGGAAGTGTTCCGGAGAAGTTTTGGATAAAATCGGAACACCCCCGGGGGAACTAATGGGCCTAGATGGGCCTTAGTGGGAAGAGAGGAAGGGCCAGGAGGGGCTGGCCGCCCCCCCCCCCCTCTTGAGTCTGAATAGGAAAAGGGAAGGGGGAGCACCCCCCCCTTCCTTCCCTTCCCCCTCTTCCTTCCTTCTTCCCCCTCTTCCTTAGGTGGAAACCTACTAGGACTTAGAGTCCTAGTAGGATTCCCCTCTCCTGGCACGCCCTAGGAGGACCGACCGGCCTCCCCCTTGCTCCTTTATATACGGGGGCAGGGGCACCAGAGAACATACAAGTTGATCTTTTAGCCGTGTGCGGTGCCCCCCCCCCCCCCTCCACAGTTACACACCTCGATCATACCATTGCAGAGCTTAGGTGAAGCCCTACGCCGGTAGCATCATCATCACCGTTGCCTCGCCATCGTGCTGATGGAACTCACCCTCGGCCTCAACTGGATCAAGAGTACGAGGGACATCATCGAGCTGAACGTGTGCTAAACGCGGAGGTGTCATATGTTCGGTACTTGATCGGTTGGATCGCGAAGAAGTTCAGCTACATCAATTGCATTACTATACGCTTCCGCTTTCGGTCTACAAGGGTACGTGGACACACTCTCCCTCTCATTGCTATGCATCTCCTAGATAGATCTTGTGTAGTCGTAGGATTTTTTTTGAAATTACCGCGTTCCCCAACAGTGGTATCAGAGCCAGGTTTATGCGTAGATGTTATATGCACGAGTAGAACACAAATGAGTTGTGGGCGATAATAGGCATATTACTTACCACCAATGTCTTACTTTGATTCGGCAGTATTGTTGGATGAAGCGGCCCTAACCGACATTACATGACCGCGTTCATGAGACTGGTTCTACCGACGTGCTTTTGCACAAAGGTGGCTGGCGGGTGTCTATTTCTCCAACTTTAGTTGAATCGAGTTTGACTACGGCCGGTCCTTGTTGAAGGTTAAAATAGCAAATTGACGAAAAAGCATTGTGGTTTTGATGCGTAGGTAAGAACTGTTCTTGCTATAAGCCCGTAGCAGCCACGTAAAACTTGCAACAACAAAGTAGAGGACATCTAACTTGTTTTTGCAGGGCTTGTTGTGATGTGGTATGGTCAAGGCATGATGTGATATAAATTGTTGTATGAGATGATCATGTTCTGTAACAAAGTTATCGGTAACTGGCAGGAGCCATATGATTGTCGCTTTATTGTATGCAATGCAATCGCCATGTAATTGTTTTACTTTATCACTAAGCGACAGTGATAGTCATAGTAACAATAGTTGGCGAGACGACAACGATGCTATGATGGAGATCAAGGTGTCGTGTCAGTGACGATGAAGATCATGACGATGCTTCGGTGATGGAGATCATGAGCACAAGACGATGCTGGCCATATCATGTCACATATTTTGATTGCATGTGATGTTTATCTTTTATGCATCTTATTTTGCTTAGTACGGCGGTAACATTATAAGATGATCCATTACTAAATTTCAAGGTATAAGTGTTCTCCCTGAGTATGCACCGTTGCTACAGTTCGTCGTGCCGAGACACCATGTGATGATCGGGTGTGATAAGCTCTACGTTCACATACAACGGGTGCAAGGCAGTTTTCACACGCAGAATACTCGGGTTAAACTTGATGAGCCTAGCATATGCAGATATGGCCTCGGAACACTGAGACCGAAAGGTCGAGCGTGAATCATATAGTAGATATGTCCAACATAGTGATGTTCACCATTGAAAACTACTCCATCTCACGTGATGATCAGACATGGTTTAGTTGATTTGGATCACGTGATCATTTAGATGACTAGAGGGATGTCTATCTAAGTGGGAGTTTTGGAGTAATATGATTAATTGAACTTTAATTTATCATGAACTTAGTTCTGATAGTTATTTTGCATGTCTATATTATTGTAGATCAATGGCCCGTGCTACCGTTTCTTTGAATTTTAATGCGTTCCTAGAGAAAGCTAAGTTGAAAGATGATGGCGGCACCTACACGGACTGCGTACGTAACTTGAGGATTATCCTCATTGCTGCACAAAATAATTACGTCCTGGAAGCACCGTTGGGTGCTAGGCCCGCTGCAGATGCTACTGATGACGTTAAGAACGTCTGGCAGAGCAAAGTTGATGACTACTTTATAGTTTAGTGTGCCATACTTTATGACTTAGAATTGGGACTTCAAAGACGTTTTGAACGTCATGGAGCATATGAGATGTTCCAAGAGTTGACGTTAATATTTCAAGCAAATGCCCGAGTTGATAGATATGAAGTGTCTAACAAGTTCTATAGCTTCAAAATGGAGGAGAATAGTTCTGTCAGTGAACACATACTCAGAATGCCTGGGTACCATAACCACTTGACTCAGCTGGGAGTTAATCTTCCTGATGATAGTGTCATTGACAGAGTTCTTCAATCACTGCCACCAAGCTATAAAGACTTCGTGATGAAATATAATATGCAAGGGATGAACAAGACTATTCCCGAGCTCTTTGCGATGCTAAAGGCTGCGGAGGTAGAAATCAAGAAGGAGCATCAAGTTTTGATGGTCAATAAGACCACTAGTTTCAAGAAAAAAGGCAAAGGGAAGAAAGGGAACTTCAAGAAGAACGGCAAGAAAGTTGCTGCTCAGGAGAAGAAACCCAAGTCTGGACCTAAGCCTAACTGAGTGCTTCTACTACAGAGGGACTAGTCACTGGAAGCGGAACTGCTCCAAGTATTTGGCGGATAAGAAGGATGGCAAAGTGAAAGGTATATTTAATATACATGTTATTGATGTGTACCTTACTAATGCTCGTAGTAGCGCCTGGGTATTTGATATTGGTTTTGTTGCTCATATTTGCAACTCGAAATAGGGGCTACAGATTAAACAAAGATTGGCTAAGGACGAGGTGACGATGCGCGTGGGAAATGGTTCCAAGGTCGATGTGATCATCGTCGGCACGCTACCTCTACATCTACCATTGGGATTAGTTTTAGACCTGAATAATTATTATTTGGTGCCAGCTTTGAGCATGAACATTATATCTGGATCTTGTTTTATGCGAGACGGTTATTCATTTAAATCAGAGAATAATGGTTGTTCTATTTATATGCGTAATATCTTTTATGGTCATGCACCCTTGTTGAGTGGTCTATTTTTATTGAATCTTGATAACGATGATACGCATATTCATAATATTGAAGCCAAAACATGCAAAGTTAATAATGATAGTGCAAATTATTTGTGGCACTGCCGTTTGGTTCATATCGGTGTAAAGCGCATGAAGAAACTCCATGTTGATGGAATTTTGGAATCACTTGATTGTGAATCACTTGGTGCTTGCGAACCGTGCCTCATGGGCAAGATGACTAAAACTCCGTTCTCTGGAACAATGGAGCAAGCTACTGACTTATTGGAAATAATACATATTGATGTATGCGGTCCAATGAGTGTTGAGGCTCATGGCGGGTATCGTTATTTTTTTACCTTCACAGATGATTTGAGCGGACATGGGTATATCTACTTAATGAAGAATAAGTCTGAAACATTTAAAAAGTTCAAAGAATTTCAGAGTGAAGTGGAAAATCATCGCAACAAGAAAATAAAATTTCTACGATCTGATCATGGAGGAGAATATTTGAGTTACGAGTTTGGTCTTTATTTGAAGCAACATGGGATAGTTTCACAACTAACGCCACCTAGAACACCACAGTGAAATGGTGTGTCTGAATGTCATAACTATACTTTATTAGATATGGTGCGATCTATGATGTCTCTTACTGATTTACCACTATCGTTTTGGGGTTATGCTTTAGAGACGGCTGCATTCACTTTAAATAGGGCACCATCAAAATCCGTTGAGACGACGCCTTATGAACCGTGGTTTGGCAAGAAACCAAAGTTGTCGTTTCTTAAAGTTTGGGGCTGTGATGCTTATGTGAAAAAGCTTCAACCTGATAAGCTCGAACCCAAATCGGAGAAGTGTGTCTTCATAGGATACCCAAAGGAGACTTTTGGGTACACCTTCTATCACAGATCCGAAGCCAAAATATTTGTTGCTAAGAATGGATACTTTCTAGAGAAGGAGTTTCTCTTGAAAGAAGTGAGTGGGAGGAAAGTAGAACTTGATGAGGTAATTGTAACTTCTCCCTTATTGGAAAGTAGTTCATCACATAAATCAGTTCCAGTGATTCGTACACCAATTAGTGCGGAAGCTAATGATGATGATCATGAAGCTTCAGATCAAATTACTACCAAACCTCGTAGGTCTTCCAGAGTAAGATCCGCACCAGAATGGTACGGTAATCCTATTCTGGAAGTCATGTTATTAGACCATGGTGAACCTACGAACTATGAGAAACCGATGATGAGCCCAGATTCCGCAAAATGGCTTGAGGCCATGAAATCTGAGATGGGATCCATGTATGAGAACAAAGTGTGGACTTTGGTGGACTTGCCCGATGATCGGCAAGCCATAGAAAATAAATGGATCTTCAAGAAGAAGACTGATGCTGACGGTAATGTTACTATCTACAAAGCTCAACTTATTGCGAAAGGTTTTCGACAAGTTCAAGGAGTTGACTACGATGAGACTTTCTCACTCGTAGCAATGCTTAAGTCTGTCTGAATCATGTTAGTGATTGCCGCATTTTATGGTTATGAAATTTGGCAGATGGATGTCAAAACTGCATTCCTGAATGGATTTCTGGAAGAAGAGTTGTATATGATGCAACCAGAAGGTTTTGTCGATCCAAAGGGTGCTAACAAAGTGTGCAATCTCCAGCGATCCATTTATGGACTGGTGCAAGCCTCTCGGAGTTGCAATAAACGCTTTGATAATGTGATCAAAGCATATGGTTTTATACAGAGTTTTGGAGAAGCATGTATTTACAAGAAAGTGAGGGGGAGCTCTGTAGCATTTCTCATATTATATGTGGATGACATATTTTTGATTGGAAATGATATATAGTTTCTGGATAGCATAAATGGATACTTGAATAAGAGTTTTTCGATGAAAGACCTCGGTGAAGCTGCTTACATATCGGGCATGAAGATCTATAGAGATAGATCAAGACGCTTAATTGGACTTTCACAAAGCACATACCTTGATAAAGTTTTGAAAAAGTTCAAAATGGATCAGTCAAAGAAAGGGTTCTTGCCTGTGTTACAAGGTGTGAAGTTGAGTCAGACTCAAAGCCCGACCACTGCAGAAGATAGAGAGAAAATGAAAGGCATCCCCTATGCTTCAGCCATAGGTTCTATCATGTATGCAATGTTGTGTATCAGACCTGATGTGTGCCTTAGTATAAGCATAGCATGTAGGTACCAAAGTAATCTCGGAGTGGAGCACTGGACATCAGTCAAGAACATCCTGAAATACCTGAAAAGGACTAAGGATATGTTTCTCGTTTATGGAGGTGAAAAAGAGCTCGTCGTAAATGGTTACATCTATGCAAGCTTTGACACTGATCCGGATGACTCAAATTCGCAAACCGGATACGTATTTTTATTGAATGGAGGAGCTGTCAGTTGGTGCAGTTCCAAGCAAAGCGTCGTGGCGGGATCTACGTGTGAAGCGGAGTACATTGCTGCTTCGGAAGCACCAAATGAAGGAGTTTGGATGAAGGAGTTCATATCCGATCTAGGTGTCATACCTGGTGGATCGGGTCCAATGAAAATCTTCTGTGACAATACTGGTGCAATTGCCTTGGCAAAGGAATCCAGATTTCACAAGAGAACCGAGCACATGAAGAGATGCTTCAATTCCATCCGTCGTCAAGAGTCGGAAGGGATTGACTAAGCCTCTTCCACGAGCAAAACATGATCAGCACCAAAGCTCCATTGGTGTTAGAATCATTACTATGTAATCGAGATTATTGACTCTAGTGCAAGCGGGAGACTGAAGGAAATATGCCCTAGAGGAAATAATAAAGTTATTATTTATTTCCTTATTTCATGATAAATGTTTATTATTCATGCTACAATTGTATTAACCGGAAACTTAGTACATGTGTGAATACATAGACAAAACATATTGTCCCTAGTATGCCTCTACTTGACTAGCTCGTTAATCAAAGATGGTTATGTTTCCTAACCATAGATATGTGTTGTCATTTGATAAACGGGATCACATCACTAGGAGAATGATGTGGTGGACATGACCCATCCATTAGCTAAGCATTATGATCGTGACAGTTTTATTGCTACTGCTTTCTTCATGACTTATACATGTTCCTCGGACTATGAGATTATGCAACTCCCGAATACCGGAGGAACACTTTGTGTGCTACCAAAAGTCACAACGTAAATGGGTGATTACAAAGGTGCTCTACAGGTGTCTCTGAAGGTGTTTGTTGGGTTGGCATAGATCAAGATTAGGATTTGTCACTCCGTGTTTTGGAGAGGTGTCTCTAGGCCCTCTCGGTAATGCTCATCACTATAAGCCTTGCAAGCATTGTAACTAATGAGTTAGTTGCGGGATGAAGTATTATGGAACGAGTAAAGAGACTTGCCGGTAACGAGACTGAACTAGGTATGATGATGCCGACGATCGAATCTCGGGCAAGTAACATACCGATGACAAAGGGAACAACGTATGTTGTTATGCGGTTTGACTGATAAAGATCTTCATAGAATATGTAGGAGCCAATATGAACATCCAGGTTCCGCTATTGGTTATTGACCGAAGATGAGTCTCGGTCATGTCTGCATAGTTCTCGAGCCCGTAGGGTCCGCGCACTTAACATTCGATGACGATATGTATTATGAGTTATGTGTTTTTGATGACCAAAATTTGTTTGGAGTCCCGGATGAGATCACAGACATGACGAGGAGTCTCGAAATGGTCGAGACATAAAGATTGATATATTGAACGGCTATGTTCAGACACCGGAAGTGTTCCGGAGAAGTTTTGGATAAAACCCGAGTGCGGGAGGGTTATCGGACCCCCCCCCCCCTGGGGGGAACTAATGGGCCTAGATGGGCCTTAGTGGGAAGAGAGGAAGGGCCAGGAGGGGCTGCCCCCCCTCCCTTGAGTCCGAATAGGAAAAGGGAAGGGGGCTGCACCCCCCCCCCCCTTTCCTTCCCTTCCGCCTCTTCCTTCCTTCTTCCTCCTCTTCCTTAGGTGGAAACCTACTAGGACTTGGAGTCCTGGTAGGATTCCCCTCTCCTGGCGCGCCCTAGGAGGGCCGGCCGGCCTCCCCCTTGCTCCTTTATATACAAGGGGCAGGGGGCACCCTAGAACACACAAGTTGATCTTTTAGCCGTGTGCGGTGCCCCTCTCCACAGTTACACAACTCGATTATATACCGTTGCAGAGCTTAGGCGAAGCCCTGCGCCGGTAGCATCATCATCGCCGTCGTGCTGACGGGACTCACCCTCGGGCTCAACTGGATCAACAGTACGAGGGACGTCATCGAGCTGAACGTGTGTTGAATGAGGAGGTGGCGTACGTTCGGTACTTGATCGGTTGGATCGCGAAGAAGTTCAACTACATCAACCGCGTTACTAAACGCTTCCGCTTCCGGTCTACGAGGGTACGTGGACGCATTCTCCCTTCTCGTTGCTATGCATCTCCTAGATAGATCTTGCGTGATTGTAGTAAATTTTTTGAAATTACCGTGTTCCCCAACAAAACATACAAGATGAGGGGGGCGGGCCACACCTCTTGGTTCCACCATTTATTTAAATAAACATGGTATATAAACTATCATGTTACTTGTGGCCATTTGCTGCGAGAACCACACTATAATGAAGCCATAAGGTTTTTATTCCATACTATAAGACAAAAAGATTAATAAACCCTTTCCTAAAAACAAAAGAGGAGGCTCATCGAGAGAGGACCCTAAACTGCCTGGGAAAATAAGGAGGATGTGTCATGTTGTTTAAATCTGATTGCCTTTATTAGAGAAAATCCATGATTGATGTTTATGTTGTGGTCTTGGCGGTCAGGTTGCTACGGCCAAAAATACACAAATTTAATACTAAAGAAACAAATTTGGTATGTCAAGCGTTGATTCAGGTTTGTGTGTGTGGACTCTCTTGGGTCTTTGGTCAATGCAAAATATGTTACAAAGGATGTTCATTCGAAGGCAGGAGAGCAATGCAGTTTTTAGCCGAGGGACGAAGTTTTAGTCGGACAAAAAGGTGAAAACAACAAGCACATTGGTGTATATGTGATAGGCAGAGTCAAGTGGGTTAAGTGGGGTGTGTGTTGGAATAGATTGCTTGGGAAGCAACGATTAGTTAGCAAAAATGCCACCACTAGGTTGCTGGTAAAGCCCAATCATGCATGTGAACTTCATGCACTTTAGTCTGTGGCAAACCTGCCAAGAACCCAATGAAAGAAGCGAACAGGCGTGTAGCCTAGTGGGTGGTCGCAGTGACCTTAGTAGCACCCCAAGTCATAGGTTTGATTCGTGGTGGGAGCGTATTTAAACAGGCCCGAGCAAAAAAATTCGGAATAAATAGGATTGTTGCCCTATAGTAAATAAATAGTTAAAAAAATCAATGAAAGAAATTTGGTACTTTGTAAATAACCCGCCTGCAGACCATATGGCTATGTTTCCTTTGGAGTATTTAACAAAAAACTACCACAATTCGTGGAACCGTGCCTACAAACTACCACTTTACAAATTTATGCCAAAAACTACCATTTTCTCACTAATTCTTGACTAAAAACTACCATGGCTCTTTTAAACGTGTTTCTGACTAGTTGGGCCCACACGTAAGCGGGCTAAAAAAGCAATCAGGTCCATAGTTTTTTTTCAAAAAAGCAATCCAGTCCTGTAACGCGTCGTGGCTGTGGCCGGCCCCTGGCCATGGCAGCGGCCAAGCCGTTGCTGTGGCCAGCCATGGCCGCTCGTGGCGGAGGCAGCCGTGAGTGGTGAGCAGTGGCCAGCCAGCACGCACGCAAGCCAGCCAGCCGGCCAGCAAGCGGCGGCGCTGCACACACGTTCGCGGCGACGGCGGCCAGCACGCGGCGGCGGGGGCTGCTGCGCACGCAAGGCCGCGGCACGCCAGCACGGATGAGGCGGCTCCAGCCGGCCAGCAAGCGGCGGCGGCTGCACGCACGCTCACGGCGACGACGTCCAGCACACGGTGGCGCCGGCTGTTGCGCACGCACGCAAGGCCGCGGCACGCCAACACGACCGAGGCGGCTCCAGCCGGCGTGGTTGTGCCGCCGTCTCCATTCCCGACCAGCGTCAGAGAGGTGCTTCGACGGGGCGTTGCCATGGCGAAGAGGGCGGAGTGCACAAGATGTGTTCGAGGAAATGCCAAAGAGAGGGAGAGGAGGAGGAGGAGGAAGAAGATTAATGCTGACAGGTGGGCCCATCCTGTCAGAAAAGCGTTTAGAAGACACGAATCGGGCACTTTCCCGACATGGTAGTTTTTAGTCAAAGATTAGTCAAAAAATGGTAGTTTTCGGCACAAATTTGTAAAGTGGTAGTTTATAGACACGGTTCCGCGAAATGTGGTAGTTTTTTGTTAAATACTCTTTCCTTTGGAATAAGGAGTTTATATTTATTTATATATTTATATATCTTTTGCATGCATAATTTTTTTTAGAAAAGGAGGATTACCCCTGCCTCTGCATCAGAGTGATGCATGCAGCCCCTTTATAAAGCAAAGTAACCGAAAAGTTTGTGATCCAGTACAAGCTCGCTCAGGGCAGGAGAAAAATAAAAAGTATAATATGCCACAACAAGCGAAAATAGAACGAGATGACTAAACACCTATCGTATTACTGCACCGCCATCCAAACCGGTTGCATGCATATAATTATTATCTACTTGATGACTTGATTTTTAGGTCATAGATTAGATATGTCCTAGCATCAGAACCATCATCTTGCATATTCAGCACTCATGGATTCACTTTAGGCCTTAGAGCTGTAACATCATATGATTTGATACTTAATTATTGAACCAAAAAGTGGGTTTAATTAAATGAAATTTAATTAAGCACTCATGGATTCACCTAATGATACTGGGTTTTCCAGCAAGAAAAAGGTGAAATTTTCTGGTTGCGCATACTTTGATTAAATAGTCACAACCTATGTATTGTTTCACATGGTATGTACATATAAAAGAAATGTACACTTCTATTAAGAATGACACACATATGGTCATTTCTGCGAATGGCAGCTATATATAGTTTGCTAGCTAACGATGGCAACCATGCATGGTTTGAAAGGGGCCAAAGGGACTAGCCCTTCTTCATCGCACACACATATCATGCCATGTTTGTCTTGACTGGAGTGATAATCATTTGAAGTGCAATTTTATGATTGGTATGGCAAGAATATGCTGTTTTGCAAAGACTTTGAGGTACAAGAAGAATAGACCAAATAAACATATCAACATCTTTACAGTCATGCTGCAAGATCAAAAGTAGTTTGATAGCTGATCTCCACTCACAACAATTATGTGTGTACACTGGAATTCTTAGCTGAATAGTCTTGCTTTACATCTGCCTCGAAAGGTAATGCTAACTGACACCATCGTATTACTGGGTAGTCCCTGATTTATTGTTTCCTCTTTGGAAAGGAAAGTATACATTGGTCTAAGTTGCTGTCGTTGGCTCAATCTACTCTGCTTTAGGAGATCAAACAAAAGAAAAATCTAGAAATCCTCAATGCTGATAAATAAAGGTATATCACGTTGAGATAACGTAGTTGAGAATCCAATATAGATTGGATAACCAAAAAATGACAAGAGGATGATTCATGATTCCTTATGAAACACACACTAGCTTGGTTGCCTATGTTAGTGTAGTAAAATATATCCTAGATATGTAGGTGGTACTCATTCTCTTTCTTGCCAAGACGAAATTCCTTTGACGGTAAGGGTGAGGCAGGTCAATGTCAAGGAAGAAAAATTAGTGAGGCGGATCTGTGGTGGCTTATCAATCTTTTGGCTAGTTCCTTGGGCCAAGTGTAGTAAAAGCGCATGTTTGTGAGTGATGAGTACATGTGTGCATCCATGTGTCCACAAGATAGTGTGCGTATCTTAATATTCTCCGGCACAAGATTAGCAGAAAAAGCGGGCTGTAGTTTTTTCGTAATTTTTTGACGTGAAAAATCTCTACAAGCAAAGTTGCCACTTTCAGATCGATGCATGATCTCCAAACCCATCAGTACTGGAAGTATGCAATTGTTTTTCCGAAAAGGAGGGTTGGACCTCTCGGCCTCGGCGGTACTGGAATTATGCATCCAAGCGATATGTGACGATCGAAGTTTACAGTCGCCACAATGCACCGCGGGCACATTTTGCGATACTGCGATCGAGATGCACGGCTGCTTGCACAGCCATATTCCAAGCGCGACTCTGCATAATCAACAGCGAAACGAATCACGTCGGTGATGAATCCGCGCCGTCGTAGGTGGCAAACTGCAGCGGAGGCTCGGCGACCGGCACGCGGCGACATAGCACACACCCGTACAGAATCAGAGCTAGATGGCTGCACGCGTGCTCTAGCTAGCAAAGAGGAAAATGGTGAAAGGGAAACGACGGCGTACGATTGGTGGGACGGAGATGGGAAGGTAGATAGATAGCTAGTGGAGCACGACGATTAGTACAGGGACAAAGGGGATCGCGGTGACGATCTCGTGTGCTGATCGATCTCGCACAAGAAACATCTGGAAGCCAATCAATCAATCTGCAGGCAATCACGTCCCCTACCCCGTAGATTTCCCATCCGATGCGATGCACGTCGCTCTCTTATCTCCGTTGCGGCGATGAGCTGTGGACGACTGACCGAAATCGCTAGAGGAGGAATATTTACTACTCCAATGAGACGGGTCAGGGTTTATGCATGCATGGTTCCAGCTGTGCTGGAGCTGATATACTTTCCCTGGGGTGATAGAGTTGTAGAGGAATCACGTACTCCCACTTACAAAGGGTTAAATCCCAGTAGTGTTCACTCTTGCACCACTTGCTCGGTATGTTCGGTGAAAATTCCTAAATTTGTTTGCAGTCTTGCGGGTACCGTGCCGTCTAATTGGATGAGAAGGGTCGCGTAAAGAACGACCAAGTTTCCCAGCCTCCAGGAAAAGAACCCTCGTACCCGGCTGCGGCTAGGGTTCCTCCTACCTCACGTCGACGCTGGCGCCGGTCTACCCAGGGCCGGTCCTGAGATTTTAGGGGCCCGGGGTGAAACTAAAACCCGGGGCCCTTAATATAGATATCATAATAATAACACTGAATATATGTATATATGAAATATCATCAATAACACTTAAATTAGTCCAAATTCAGTATGCGGCTGAAATAATTTATACTTGTTACCTTAAAAAATTCTTTTAGCATTCCTCGATGCAAAGAAACTTATGATGAGGACATGAGTCGATGTCAATCTCATCCAATAATTTTTTCTCGGTGCATCTTGTAGCCAAGCCATTTAACATCACCCGAGTCATTTGTTGACCTCAAATAGTTTCTTCAATAATTTCAACTTTGAAAATCTTCTTTCGACTCATGCGACCATCACGGGCATATCAAACAAGACGTGATAAATAATGGAGATATTAGGATAGCTATCAACTTCTCTAACAGGTTCGAAAATCTCCATTAATTGCATACATTACGCCATATGGCAATGTGAATCTCATACTGTTCAGTTCGGAAATAAGTTCAATAATCTCAGTGTCTCGGAGCCACTTACATTATCATCGCCGATGTTGGTGTCAACATTTTCTTCTCGCTGATCATATTCCGAATTCCGAATTGGTTGCTGCTCTTCCTCTATGGCTTGGTTTATTGAAGCAGCGGAAGCACCATTATTACTTTTGAGAATTTTGTGTGTATCTCCGCGTTGTGATTGTACCAATTTATTCATGGCCGTCTTCCTTTTCCTTTTATCGCTACCCGATGAATACGTCCTGTTTTTGTACCACATGATAACGCACAATGCTGGAAAAAAATTGTCGCATCAATTGTTGAACGGTATTGTTATCATCAAGGAAGAAGGAACGATCACGTCATATACCTGATGGTCGGCAGTGATGAGCGTCACTGCATCAGTTCGTGTGCTCTACAGAATTAGAGATGAGGGCCCCTGGAATTGAAATCAGCGGCGAACTAGATTACAAGTGTTCCTAACTGCCTATACAAAATTAAGATGAGAGCCCTAGGAACTGAAATCAGCAGTCAATTAGGAAGGAAATTACCAGGACTAGGGAGGGATCTGGCGGCAGTACCAGACTACCAGTACGAACGTCAGGCGTCGGCGGCTAGGGCTAGAACAGCTGCGCCTGTGTGATTGTCGTTGGAATATGAAGGGCGCGCGGTTGGCTCCTTGTTTCACGTGAAGGGATCGCTTGCGGCTGATCGTGATTGGAACACAAACGAATCGACGCTGGGTGGGGGAAGTGGGATCAAGTGATCATCCGGCTGGTTGGTTTTTTTTTTTCTTGAGCGATCGTTTTGCGCTCGCGCGTCTGCCTGGAAGACTAAAGACCCAATCTGGACGTGAAGCAATTGATCATGGTCGGAGGATGGTACCTTTGGTGGATCAGGCGTGAGATCACTCATAATGGGTCTCCCCCACCCCCTTTTAAGTGGCCAATATCAATCCTTGCGATAGCCAACAATTTCCAGCAAGCGAATGCAAAGAATAACGCTCCAGTTCAAGCTACATGAACGAAACCAGAACCCAGGTTTGTAAAATTAAATGTTGATGCAGCGTTTTACTTGGCAGAAAGAGAAGGAGCTACCGCAGCAGTGATCAGGGATGCAAATGGTGTTTTCCTTGCTGCTCGGTGTACGTTTATTCCCAATATATCAAGTGTAGTGATGACCGAGGCTTTGGCGATGCGGGATGGTCTGAATTTTGCAAATTCGCTTGGTTTCCCGCGGGTGGAGGCGGAGTCTGATTCGTTGATAGTAATTGAATCTTGTGTTGGTCCGATAAGATGGTGGGATGAAGCTGCTGCAATATTTGCTGAATGTGTGGACATCTCAACGATGATCGGGAAGGTCAATTTCAAGCATTGTTATCGTAGTTCCAACCAAGCGGCGCATGTGCTAGCAAATTATAGTTATTGTAATAAAATTTGTAGGCAGTGGACAGACGAGCCCCCGGGCTGTCTTATCTCAAACCTTGTGGATGATGTAATTCCTTACTAAGTTAATAAAGCTAGCCATGATGGGCTTCCCTCAAAAAAAGCCCAGCGCCCAGCCCTTTGATATTTTTGACTAGGCGTTGTTGCTTACTTGGGCGGGGGCCCCTGGATGTCGGGAGCCCGGGGAGGCCGCTCCTCCTCCTGCCCCCCCTCAGGGCCGGCCCTGGGTCTACCTCGTCTCCTGTAGCCCACTAGTAGAAAACAGGGCTTTGGTTCGGGCCTGGCCAGTCCATTAGTCCCGGTTCTTCACGAAACCCATGGGGGCATTAGACCCAGTTCATGAGCCCAGGGGGCCGGCCGGGGCCTCGTGGGCATTGGTCCCGGTTCGTCTGGACCCATTTATCCTGGTTCTTGTCACGAACCGGGACCAATGGGCCGCGCTCCTGGCCCACATCCATTAGTACCAGTTCGTGCCTTGAACCGGTATAGAAGGGGGGCTTTAGTCCCGGTTTATGCCACGAACCGGGACAAATAATTTGCCTATATATACCCATCGTCGCGGCAGAGAACTTTGTTTTTTCTGGCCGGCGAGGGAGGGCATTTGGGTGCTCTAGCTCACCTCCTATGCACATGAGGTGTTCGATGAAATGCCCGAGCCACACTAGTTAAGCTTTCTCCTCTCGAAGCTCGACCTCGGAGCTTCATTTTTCGCGAGATTTGTCTAGATTTAGCGGTCCGTCACGCCCCGTCCCCGTTTTCACCGCTGTTGACCGCCCGCGCCGATCTCGTCGCCGGCACCACCGTGGTGAGCCTCTTGTTCTTATCTTTTTTCTGATTTTCTTACTTTAGATAGATACTTGTCTGATTTTCTTACTTTAGATAGAATTTGTCTGATTTTCTTACTTTTGACACACATAATTATATATAATGCACGCAGATGAACCGGCAATGGATGTATGATGACAGACACACCTCCGAGTACATTAAGGGTGTGCATAATTTTCTCGAAGTGGCTGAGGCAAACAAGCAGAATAGTTTTATGTGTTGTCCATGCCCTAAATGTGGGAATACGAAGTCTTACTCTGGCCGGAAAATCCTTCACACCCACCTGCTTTGCAAGGGTTTCATGCCACACTATAATGTTTGGACGAGGCACGGAGAAATAGGGATTATGATGGAAGACGGCGAAGAAGAAGGGGACGATGACAACTATGTGCCCCCTGAATATGGTGATGCTGCAACGGGGGGAGCTGCTGAAGATCAAGAGGAACCAGACAATGTGCCCAATGATGCCGCAACGGGGGAAGCTACTGAAGATCAAGAGGAACCAGACGATATGCCCGATGATGATGATCTCCGCCGGGTCAATGTCGATGCAAAGACGCAATGCGAAAGTCAAAAGGACAAGCTGAAGTTCGATCGCATGTTAGAGGATCACAAAAAAGGATTGTACCCCAATTGCGAAGATGGCAACACAAAGCTGGGTACCGTACTGGAATTACTGCAGTAGAAGGCAGAGAATAATGTGCCTGACAAAGGATTTGAGAAGCTACTAAAAATATTGAAGAAGAAGCTTCCAAAGGATAACAAATTGCCCGACAGTATGTACGCGGCAAAGAAGGTCGTATGCCCTCTAGGATTGGAGGTGCAGAAGATACATGCATGCCCTAATGACTGCATCCTCTACTGCGGTGCGTACAAGGATTTGAACGCATGCTCGGTATGCGGTGCATTGCGGTATATGATCAGACGAGATGACCATGGTGATGTTGACGGCGAGCCCCGCAGGAAGAGGGTTCCTGCGAAGGTGATGTGGTATGCTCTTATAATACCACGGTTGAAACGATTGTTCAGAAACAAAGAGCATGCCAAGTTGATGCGATGGCACAGTGAGGACCGTAAGAAAGACGGGAAGTTGAGAGCACCCCTGACGGGTCGCAGTGGAGAAAAATCGAGAGAGAGTACTGGGCTAAGTTTGCACGTGACCCAAGGAACGTATGGTTTCGTTTAAGCGCGGATGGCATTAATCCTTTCGGGGAGCAGAGCAGCAATCACAGCACCTGGCCCGTGACTCTATGTATGTATAACCTTCCTCCTTGGATGTGCATGAAGCGGAGGTTCATTATAATGTCAGTTCTCATCCAAGGCCCTAAGCAACCCGGCAACGACATTGATGTGTACCTAAGGCCATTAGTTGAAGAACTTTTACAGCTGGAGGAATTTAACCTGCACGCGTTGCTGATTGTAACCATCAACGATTGGCCCGCTCTCAGTAACCTTTCAGGACAAACAAACAAGGGATACCACGCATGCACGCACTATTTAGCTGATACCCAAAGTATATATACCTGGACAAATGCAGGAAGAATGTGTACCCAGGCCATCGTCGATTTCTTCCGACCAACCATCAATGTTGAAAGAAAAGCAAGCATTTCAAAGGCGAGGCAGATCACCGGAAGAAGCCCGCCATGCATACCGGTGATCACGTACTTGCTATGGTCAATGATTTACACGTAATCTTCGGAAAGGGTCCCGGCGGACTAGCTGTTCCGAGTGACGCTGGGGGACACGCACCCATGTGGAAGAAGAAATCTATATTTTGGGACCTACCCTACTGGAAAGACCTAGAGGTCCGCTCTTAAATCGACGTGATGCACGTGACGAAGAACCTTTGCGTGAACCTGCTAGGCTTCTTGGGCGTGTATGGGAAAACAAAAGATACAACTGAGGCACGGGAGGTGATACGTCCATTTTGCATCATGCTTTTATATCAATATTTATTGCATTATGGGCTGTTATTACACATTATATCTCAATACTTATGGCTATTTTCTCTTATTTTACAAGGTTTACCATGAAGAGGGGGAATGCCGGCAGCTGGAATTCTAGCTGAAAAAGGAGCAAACGTTGGAAACCAATCTGCACAACTCCAAAAGTCCTGAAACTCCACGAAACCAGCTTTTGGATTTATTAAGGAATTGTGAGCAAAAGAAATAGGCTAGGGGGCCCACACCCTGTCCAGGAGACAAGGGGGAGCCCCCCCCTATAGGGCGCGCCCCCTATCTCCTGGGCCCCCTGGTGGCCTTCCGGCGACCATCTTCTGCTATATGAAGGGTTTTTTCCTGGAAAAATTCATGGGCAAGCTTACGGGACGAAACTCCGTCGCCACGAGGCGGAACCTTGGCGGAATCAATCTAGGGCTCTGGCGGAGCTGTTCTGCCGGGGACACTTCCCTCCGGGAGGGGGAAATCATCACCAACATCATCACCAACCATCCTCTCATCGAGAAGGGGTCAATCTCCATCAACATCTTCACCAGCACCATCTTCTCTCAAACCCTAGTTCATCTCTTGTATCCAAAACCACAAATTGGTACCTGTGGGTTGCTAGTAGTGTTGATTACTCCTTGTAGTTGATACTTATTGGTTTACTTGGTGGAAGATTATATGTTCAGATCCTTAATGCACATTATTACACCTCTGATCATGAACATGTTTATGCTTTGTGAGTAGTTACTTTAGTTCCTGAGGACATGGGTGAAGTCTTGCTATTAGTAGTCATGTGAATTTGGTATTCGTTCGATATTTTGATGAGATGTATGTTGTCTCTCCTCTAGTGGTGTTATGTGAACGTCGACTACATGACACTTCACCATTATTTGGGCCTAGAGGAAGGCATAGGGAAGTAATAAGTAGATGATGGGTTGCTAGAGTGACAGAAGCTTAAACCCTAGTTTATGAGTTGCTTCATTAGGGGTTGATATGGACCCATATGTTTAATGTTGTGGTTAAGTTTACTTAATACTCCTTTTTGTAGTTGCGGATGCTTGCAATAGGGGTTAATCATAAGTGGGATGCTTTTCCAAGTTAGGGCAGTACCCAAGTGTTGGTCTACCCACATATCAAATTATCAAAGTACCGAACGTGAATCATATGAACGTGATGAAACTAGTTTGACGATAATTCCCAATGTGTCCTCGGGAGCTCCTTCATTATTATTAGAATTTGTCCAGGCTTATCCTTTGCTACATAAAGGATTGGGCCACCTTACTGCACCTTATTTACTTTATTTACTTTTGCTCGTTATTATTTATCTTATCACAAAACTATCTATCACCTACTATTTCAGTGCTTGCAGAGAAAACCATACTGAAAACCGCTTATCACTTCCTTCTTCTCCTTGTTGGGTTCGACACTCTTACTTATCGAAAGGACTACGATAGATCCCCTATACTTGTGGGTCATCAAGAATCTTTTCTGGCGCCGTTGCCGGGAAGCGTAGCGCTCTTGGTGGGTGGAACTTGGTAAGGAAATATTTATTTAGTGTGCTGAGATTTTCTGTTACTAGTCACTATGGAAACTAATCCTTTGAGTGGCTTGTTTGGGGTATCTTCACCCCAACCAGAGGAGCAAAGAGATGCCCCTTAACCTACTGAACTTTATGAAAGTATTCACTTTCAAATTCCTTCGGGTATGATAGAAAAACTGCTAGCTAATCCTTTTGCAGGAGACGGGACTTTGCATCCCGACTTACACCTTATCTTTGTGGATGAAGTTTGTGGATTATTTAAGATTGCAGGTATTCCTGATGATGTTGTCAAAAGGAAGGTCTTTCCTTTATCTATGAAGGGAGATGCAATGACATGGTATAGGCTATGTGATGACACGAGTTCTTGGAATTATAAGCGATTGAAATTGGAATTTCACCAGAAGTTCTATCCTATGCATCTTGTTCATCGTGATCGTAATTACATATATAATTTCTGGCCTCGCAAAGGAGAAAGCATCGCTCAAGCTTGGGGGAGGCTTAAGTCAATGGTATATTCATGCCCCAATCATGAGCTCTCTCGGGAAATGATTATTCAGAATTTTTATGCTCGGCTTTCTCTTGATAATCGCAACTTGCTCGATACTTCCTGTGCTGGTTCCTATATGCTGAAGACTGTTGATTTCAAATGGGACTTATTGGAAAGAATTAAACGTAACTCTGAAGATTGGGGTTCCGACGATGGTAAGGAGTCAGGTATGACACCTAAGTTTGATTGTGTTAAATCTTTTATGGATACCGATGCTTTCCATGGATTTAGCTCTAAGTATGGACTTCACTCTGAGAAAGTAGCTACTTTTTGTGAAACTTTTGCTGCTCACGTTGATCTCCCTAAAGATAAGTGGTTTAAATAGAATTCGCCTGTTGAAGTGAAAGTAGTTTCACCTATTACAGTCGAAGAAAAGACTATTACATATAGTGATCCTATTATTCCTACTACTTATGTTGAAAAACCTCCTTTTCCTGTTAGGATAAAAGATCATGTTAAAGCTTCAACTGTTGTTCGTAAGAGTAAAGCTAGGACTTATACACCTCCTGAGAAAATTAATGTTGAACCTAGTATTGCTATGATTAAAGATCTCTTGGATGAAGACTTAGATGGGCATGTTATTTCTTTCGTGGGTGAAACTGCTAATATTGCTAGACCCGATACTAAGACACGTAGACCTGTTGTAGGCACGCCTGTTATTTCTGTTAAAATAGGAGATCATTGTTATCATGGCTTATGTGATATGGGTGCTAGTGCTAATGCTATACCTTACGATCTTTATAAAGAAATTATGCACGATATTGCACCTGTTGAATTAGAAGACATTGATGTTACTATTAAGCTTGCTAATAGGGACACCATTAAACCTATTGGGATTGTTAGAGATGTTGAAGTCTTGTGTGGAAAGATTAAATACCCTGCTGATTTTCTTGTCCTTGCTTCCCCGAAAGATAATTTTTGTCCCATTATTTTTGGTAGACCTTTCTTGCGTACTGCTAGTGCTAAGATTGATTGTGAAAAGAATATTGTCACTATTGGTATAGATGGTATGTCTCATGAGTTTAATTTCGCTAAGTTTAGTAGACAACCTCGTGAAAAGGAACCATCTAGTAAGGATGAGATTATTGGTCTTGCTTCCATTGCTGTTCCTCCAACCGATCCGTTAGAACAATATTTGCTAGACCATGAAAACGATATGTTTTTGAAGGAAAGGGAGAAATAGATGAAGTGTTCCTTAAACAAGAACCTATGCTAAAACATAATCTTCCCGTTGAAATCCTTGGGGATCCCCCTCCACCCAAGGGTGATCCCGTGTTTGAACTCAAACCCTTACCTGATAATCTCAAGTATGCTTATCTTGATGAAAAAGAAATATATCCTGTTATTATTAGTGCTAACCTTTCAGAGAAAGAAGAGGAAAGATTATTGAAAACTCTGAAGAAGCACCGAGCTGCTATTAGATATACTCTGGATGATCTTAAGGGCATTAGTCCAACATTATCTCAACATAAAATTTCGGTGGAGAAAGATGCCAAACCTGTTAGAGATCCTCAAAGATGATTAAACCCCAAAATGAAGGAAGTGGTGAGAAGGGAGATTCTAAAACTCCTTGAGGCAGGTATTATTTATCCCGTTGCTGATAGTGAATGGGTAAGCCCTGTCCATTGTGTCCCTAAAAAGGGAGGTATTACTGTTGTTCCTAATGATAAAGATGAATTGATCCCGCAAAGAATTATTACAGGCTATAGGATGGTAATTGATTTCCGTAAGTTAAATAAAGCTACTAAGAAAGATCATTACCCTTTACCATTTATTGATCAAATGCTAGAAAGGCTATACAAACACACACATTGTTGCTTTCTAGATGGTTATTCTGGCTTCTCCCAAATACATGTGTCAGCGGGGGATCAATCTAAAACTACTTTTACTTGCCCTTTTGGTACTTTTGCTTATAGACGTATGCCTTTTGGTTTATGTAATGCACCTGCTACCTTTCAAAGATGCATGATGGCTATATTTTCTGATTTTTGTAAAAAGATTTGTGAGGTATTCATGGATGACTTCTCCGTCTATGGATCCTCTTTTGATGATTGTTTGAGCAACCTTGATCGAGTTTTGCAGAGATGCGAAGACACTAGTCTCGTCCTGAATTGGGAAAAGTGTCACTTTATGGTTAATGAAGGCATTGTATTGGGGAACAAGATCTCCGAGAGGGGTATTGAAGTTGATAAAGCCAAAG
The DNA here is from genome assembly GCF_018294505.1 of Triticum aestivum. Lineage (NCBI taxonomy): Eukaryota > Viridiplantae > Streptophyta > Magnoliopsida > Poales > Poaceae > Triticum > Triticum aestivum. The sequence continues at coordinate 574,793,281 of NC_057813.1, read as the reverse complement.
TTGATGATATTGAAAAGATGCCATGTCCCAAGGACATAAAAGGTATAAGAAGTTTCCTTGGTCATGCCGGTTTTTATAGGAGGTTCATTAAGGACTTTTCTAAAATCTCTAGGCCTCTGACTAATTTATTGCAAAAAGATATTTCTTTTGTCTTTGATGATGATTTTTTAGAAGCATTGAAACACTTAAGAAAGCTTTGATCACATCACCTATTGTTCAGCCACCTGATTGGAATTTACCTTTTGAAATTATGTGTGATGCTAGTGATTATGCTGTAGGTGTTGTTTTAGGGCAAAGAGTCAATAAGAAATTGAATGTTATCCATTATGCTAGTAAGACTCTTGATACTGCCCAGAGAAATTATGCTACCACTGAAAAACAATTCTTAGCAGTTGTGTTTGCATGTGATAAGTTTAGACCTTATATTGTTGATTCCAAAGTTACTATTCACACTGATCATGCTACTATTAAATATCTTATGGAAAAGAAAGATGCTAAGCCTAGACTCATTAGATGGGTTCTCTTTCTCCAAGAATTTGACTTGCATATTATTGATAGAAAGGGAGCTGAGAACCCCGTTGCAGACAACTTGTCTAGGTTAGAGAATGTTCTTGATGACCCACTGCCTATTAATGATAGTTTTCCTGATGAACAATTAGCGGTTGTCAATGCTTCTCGTATTGCACCTTGGTATGCTGACTATGCTAATTACATTGTTGCTAAGTATATACGGCCTAGTTTCACATACTAGCAAAAGAAAAAGTTCTTCTATGATTTAAGACATTACTTCTGGGACGATCCACACCTTTATATATAAAGGAGTAGATGGTATTATTAGACGTTGTGTGCCTGAGCATGAACAGGAACAAATACTACGCAAGTGTCACTCTGAATCCTATGGAGGACACCACGCTGGAGATAGAACTGCACACAAGGTACTACAATCTGGTTTTTATTGGCCTACTCTTTTTAAAGATGCTCGTAAGTTTGTCGTATCTTGTGATGAATGCCAAAGAATAGGTAACATCAGTAGACGTCAAGAAATGCCTATGAATTATTCTCTTGTTATCGAACCGTTTGATGTTAGGGGCTTTGATTATATGGGACCTTTTCCTGCCTCCAATGGTTATACACATATCTTAGTTGCTGTTGATTATGTTACTAAGTGGGTAGAAGCTATTCCAACTAGTAGTGCTGATCATAACACTTCTATTAAAATGCTTAAAGAAGTTATTTTTCCGAGGTTTGGAGTCCCTAGATATCTTATGACTGATGGTGGTTCACACTTTATTCATGGTGCTTTCCGTAAGATGCTTGCTAGATACGATGTCAATCATAGAATTGCATCCCCTTATCACCTGCAGTCTAGTGGTCAAGTAGAGTTGAGCAATAGAGAGCTCAAATTAATTTTGCAAAAGACTGTGAATAGATCTAGAAAGAATTGGTCCAAAAAACTTGATGATGCATTATGGGCCTATAGAACTGCATACAAAAATCCTATGGGTATGTCTCCATATAAGATGGTTTATAGAAAAGCATGCCATTTACCTCTTGAACTTGAACATAAAGCATATTGGGCTATTAAAGAGCTCAATTATGACTTCAAACTTGCCGGTGAGAAGAGGTTGTTTGATATTAGCTCACTTGATGAATGGAGAGCCCAAGCTTATGAGAATGCCAAGCTCTTCAAAGAAAAAGTCAAACACTGGCATGATAAAAGGATACAAAAGCGTGAGTTTAACGTAGGAGATTATGTGTTATTATTCAACTCTCGTTTAAGATTTTTTTGCAGGAAAACTTCTCTCAAAATGGGAAGGTCCCTATGTTATTGAGGAGGTCTACCGTTCCGGTGCTATAAAAATTAACAACTTTGAAGGCACAAATCCTAGGGTGGTTAATGGTCAAAGAATCAAGCATTATATTTCAGGTAACCCTATCAATATTGAAACTAATATTATTGAAACCATAACCCCAGAGGAGTACATAAGAGACACTTTCCAGAACGTTCCAGACTCCGAAAAGGCATAGGTACGTGGTACGGTAAGTATACCGACTCCAAAACAACTCTAATGGTAATTTTCATTAGTTTTGGATTATTTAAGAATTTTAGGAAGAAAGAAGTAGTCCGAAAGGGACACGAGGCTCCCACGAGAGAGGAGGGCGCCCCCCCTGTAGGGCGCGCCCCCTGTCTTGTGGGCACCTCGTGTGCCTTCCGGACTCCATTTTCTTGTATGTTACGTATTTTGGTCGGTAAAAATTCATTATATATATTCCCGAAGGTTTTGGCCACCGTATCACGCAAATATCCTCTGTTTTCGTTTCAAGCTATTTCTGTTTCAGATCTAGAGCATCATGTCGTCTTCCAGCGCTTCCAAGGACAAGTTTTTCGAGAGGGTGATCAACCCCTATCTTGCGGAGGTGCTGCATCATCCCCAAACCATTGAGGTGCATGAGGGGGTGTTGCACATCCGTGATGTGGAAGGACCAAGTCGTACCGGGAGCATAGAGACAAAACTCGAAGCCATGGAACAAGAAGTTTTCAAGTGCCAAGGGATGGTGGAGCGTGGACTCAACGCCAACCAGATGATGATCACGGAGTTCACCAACAACCACAAGCTGGATGCCAAAGACATTAGGGAGACCATCTTCAAGCTCCAAGAGAAAATCGAGCACCTCCAAGCCCAGATTTATGACCTGCAAAACCAGAACTGTGAGTATGAATATAGATTCAAGCGAATGAGTTTGGCTGCAGATTTAAGGATCCCGGAGATTCGATTGTCCTTCTATGATGGAGAGCCTATGCCTTGGAAGATGGATGACAAGCCTACTCCATCAACAACTCCTACTTCACCACCTCCGAAGAAATAATCACATGGGTATGGGCACTCCCCTTGGCAACTGCCAAGCTTGGGGGAGGTGCCCCGGTATCGTATCACCATGACATTCCTATCTTTACCGTTTTACTTAATTCGATCCTTTTAGTAGTATCTTGATCTACTAGATTGAAGTTTTACTATCAAGTAGTTTTTGAGTTTTGCTTTGTGATCTCTTTTTGTAAGAGAGTCTATGTGCTATCTATAATAAAGATTAGTGTTGAGTCAAGGGCTTTGCTATGTTACTATGATCTTAAGAAAGTAGAAAGAACAAAAGAGTTCATATTGATCTTATGGATAGTGATAACTTCACACATAGAAAGTATGAGGCATAAAAATTGTTGAGAGTTGATGAACGTAGCATTGGTCATCGTTGCAATTAATAGGAAGTTATAAGGAAAGAGGGGTTCACATATAGATATATTATCTTGTACATCATTTATGATTGTGAAGCACTCACTAAGTATATCATGCTAAAAGAATTGATGTTGGACAAGGAAGACAACGTAATGGTCTATGTTTTCCGACATCTCAGTTAAAGTATATTGTCATTGACCTTCTGAACATGTTGAGCTTGCCTTTCCCCCTCATGCTAGCCAAAACTCCTTGCACCAAGTAGAGATACTACTTGTGCTTCCAAACTCCCTTAAACCCAGTTTGGCCATGAGAGTCCACCAAACCTACCTATGGATTGAATAAGATCCTTCAAGTAAGTTGTCATCGGTGCAAGCAATAAAAATTGCTCTCTAAATATGCATGACTTATTAATGCAGAGAAAATAAGCTTTGTACGAACTTGTTGTGGAAGTAATAAAAGCGACAGAGTGCATAATAAAGGTCCACATACAAGGGGCAATACAAAGTGATGTTCTTTTGCATTAAGATTTTGTGTATCCAACCCTAAAAGCGCATGACAACCTCTGCTTCCCTCTGCAAAGGGCCTATCTTTTACTTTATGTTTTTACTTTATGCTTGAGTCAAGGTGATCCTCACCCTTCCACCTTTTTCATTTTATCCTTTGGCAAGCTCCTCATGTTTGAAATGTCATGATACATATATCAAATTTAATGTAAGTTGGCATAGGCTATTATTGTTGACATCACCTAAAGGTGAATATGTTGGGAGGCAACATAAAAAGCCCCTATCTTTCTCAGTGTCCGGCTGAAACTCTATAACCACAAGTATTGCGTGAGTGTTAACAATTATGGGGGACTAAGAGAAAGTTGAGTATGTGATCTTGCTGAAAAGCTCTATTATTGACTCTTTCTAATGTTATGATAAATTGCAATTGCTTCAATGACTGAGATTATAGTTTGTTAATTCCCAATGAAGTTTATGAACCATACTTGACATTGTGAATTGCTTATTACTTGAACATAGGAAACCATATGACAATATATATATATATGCTACTGTTATTAGAATGATCATGATGCCCTCATGTCCGTATTTTATTTTTATCGACACCTCTATCTCTAAACATGTGGACATATTTCTCGATCTCGGTTTCCGCTTGAGGACAAGCGAGGTCTAAGCTTGGGGGAGTTGATACGTCCATTTTGCATCATGCTTTTATATCAATATTTATTGCATTATGGGCTGTTATTACACATTATATCTCAATACTTATGGCTATTTTCTCTTATTTTACAAGATTTACCATGAAGAGGGGGAATGCCGGCAGCTGGAATTCTGGCTGAAAAAGGAGCAAACGTTGGAAACCAATTCTGCACAACTCCAAAAGTCCTGAAACTCCACGAAACCACATTTTGGATTTATTAAGGAATTATGAGCAAAAGAAATAGGCCAGGGGGCCCACACCCTGTCCAGGAGACAGGGGCGCCCCCCCCCCTATAGGGCGCGCCCCCTATCTCCTGGGCCCCTGGTGGGCTTCCGGCGACCATCTTCTGCTATATGAAGGGTTTTGTCCTGGAAAAATTCGTGGGCAAGCTAACGGGACGAAACTCCGCCGCCACGAGGCGGAACCTTGGCGGAATCAATCTAGGGCTCTGGCGGAGCTGTTCTGCCGGGGACACTTCCCTCCGGGAGGGGGAAATCATCACCAACGTCATCACCAATGATCCTCTCATCGAGAGGGGGTCAATCTCCATCAACATCTTCACCAGCACCATCTTCTCTCAAACCCTAGTTCATCTCTTGTATCCAATCTTGTATCCAAAACCACAAATTGGTACCTGTGGGTTGCTAGTAGTGTTGATTACTCCTTGTAGTTGATACTTATTGGTTTACTTGGTGGAAGAATATATGTTCAGATCCTTAATGCACATTATTACACCTATGATCATGAACATGTTTATGCTTTGTGAGTAGTTACTTTAGTTCCTGAGGACATGGGTGAAGTCTTGCTATTAGTAGTCATGTGAATTTGGTATTCGTTCGATATTTTGATGAGATGTATGTTGTCTATCCTCTAATGGTGTTATGTGAACGTCGACTACATGACACTTCACCATTATTTGGGCCTAGAGGAAGGCATAGGGAAGTAAAAAGTAGATGATGGGTTGCTAGAGTGACAGAGGCTTAAACCCTAGTTTATGAGTTGCTTCGTTAGGGGTTGATATGGACCCATATGTTTAATGATGTGGTTAGGTTTGCCTTAATACTCCCTTTTGTAGTTGCGGATGCTTGCAATAGGGGTTAATCATAAGTGGGATGCTTGTCCAAGTTAGGGCAGTACCCAAGTGTTGGTCTACCCACATATCAAATTATCAAAGTACCGAATGTGAATCATATGAACGTGATGAAAGTAGCTTGACGATAATTTCCAATGTGTCCTCGGGAACTCCTTCATTATTATTAGAATTTGTCCAGGCTTATCCTTTGCTACATAAAGGATTGGGCCACCTTGCTGCACCTTATTTACTTTATGTACTTTTGCTCGTTATTACTTATCTTATCACAAAACTATCTATCACCTACTATTTCAGTGCTTGCAGAGAAAATCTTACTGAAAATCGCTTATCATTTCCTTCTGCTCCTCGTTGGGTTCGACACTCTTACTTATCGAAAGGACTATGATAGATCCCCTATACTTGTGGGTCATCAGGAGGACCTTCAACGTTTGCACAAAAAAGACGGTATGCCTCCAAAGTAGTATGAAGGTCCTGCCAGCTACGCTCTTACCAAAGAAGAGAAGGAAATCTTCTTTGAATGCCTGCTTAGTATGAATGTCCCGACTGGCTTCTCGTCGAATATAAAGGGAATAATAAATATGCCAGAGAAAAAGTTCCAGAACCTAAAGTCTCATGACTGCCACGTGATTATGACGTAACTGCTTCCGGTTGCATTGAGGGGGCTTCTACCGGAAAACGTCCGATTAGCCATTGTGAAGCTATGTGCATTCCTCAATGCAATCTCTCAGAAGGTGATCGATCCAGAAATCATACCAAGGCTAAGGAGTGATGTGGTGCAATGTCTTGTCAGTTTCGAGCTGGTGTTCCCACCATCCTTCTTTAATATCATGACGCACGTCCTAGTTCATCTAGTTGACGAGATTGTCATTCGGGGCCCCATATTTCTACACAATATGTACCCCTTTGAGAGGTTCATGGGAGTCCTAAAGAAATATGTCCGTAACCGCGCTAGGCCAGAAGGAAGCATCTCCATGGGCCATCAAACAGAGGATGTCATTGGGTTTTGTGTTGACTTCATTCCTGACCTTAAGAAGATAGGTCTTCCTGAATCGCGGTATGAGGGGAGACTAACTGGAAAAGGCATGCTTGGAAGGGACTAAATAATATGCAGGGACAGATATTCTTGGTCTCAAGCACACTACACAGTTCTATAGCACTCTACCTTGGTGACCTCGTATGTCGATGAACACAAAAACAGTCTGCGCTCCAAACACCTGGAGCAGTGCGACGACTGGATTACATGTGAACACATCAGGAATTTCAGCAGGTTGTTGGAAACACGTCTCAGAGGTGACAACACTGTTTGTGATGAGCTATACTCGTTGTCCCGGGGACCATCTTCGACTGTATTGACTTACAAAGAATACAAGATAAATGGGAATACATTTTACACGATCGCCCAAGATCAAAAGAGCACCAACCAAAACAGTGGTGTCCGCTTTGATGCAGCAACTGAGAGGGGAAAGGACACATATTATGGTTACATAGTGGACATATGGGAGCTTGACTACGGACATGATTTTAAGATCCCTTTGTTTAAGTGCAAATGGGTCAATCTGTCAGGAGGCGGGGTACAGGTAGACCCACAGTACGGAATGACAACAGTGGATCTGAACAATCTTGGGTACACTGATGAACCGTTCGTCCTAGCCAATGATGTGGCACAGGTTATCTATGTGAAGGACATGTCTACCAAACCGAGAAAAAGAAAAGATAAGGAAGAGAATACATCATATGATAAGCCAAAGCGCCACATAGTTCTATCAGAAAAAAGGGACATCTTGGGAGTGGAGGGCAAGACAGACATGTCCGAAGATTATGAAAAGTTTCATGAAATTCCTCCCTTCAAAGTCAAGGCTGACCGAAGCATCCTGATAAATGATGAAGATTATCCATGGTTACGGCACAATAAGGAAAGGACACAAGCGAAGAAAAAGTGAAGACTTTCTCCACAACTATTATGATGATACCATGTCAACTTTCAACATTTCGTAGTTCATTTGAAATGCCTATTGTAACAGACAAGTTTCCCTCTCAACTTTCTTGCACATGCTATGTGAATGAAACGATGATACCATGCCAACTTCCAACATTTTCAGAGTTAATTTGAAATGCTTTTCAATTTCAGGGTCTTATAGCTCAAAATAATCAGTAAATGCCTGAAAAATAACAAATGAAGGCAGAAAGGGTTGAAAATTGATGATGTGGCTTTGAATGGTGCATTTTGAACACACAAAAAGTTAGGAGTTCAATAGGTTTCAAAAAATGAAATCCCTTTGTAACAGACGAGTTTCCGTATGAAATCCTGATACTTCGAAAGAGAAGTCACAAAGGGTTGAAAATAAAATAAAATAAACTTTAATAAAATATATAAGTAGAAACAAAATAAAATAAAATAAAATAAACTTTGATAACATAAATAAAATTTATGGACCTAAAATTAACAAAGTATTTTCTGTTCAAAACATTATAAGCAAAAAGAATTTTCCTAAAAATAAATAAAATAGCAACGGTAAGTATTTTGTTGTAAGTAGAAACAAAATAAAATAAATAAAGCAAAAAAAGTGGGAAAAATTAAAAAATGTCACCTACTAGGCCACCCCGGCCTGAATACGACTAGAAACCCATCCATGGGCCAGGATTCAGGCCCGCAGAAGGCCCAGCAGGCCCACAGGCATAATAGTGCGAGATTAGGCCTAGAGGCCTGCAGTTGAGAGGAGCTCAACGGAGCTGGCGAGGCAGGGCTTATAAACCGGTCGTGCCGCTCCTCGGCTAGCGAGGTGGGACTAAACATCCCACCGCATTGCGGCTTTGGCAGCAGGACATTGGTCCCGGTTGGTGCCACGAACCGGGACCAATGCATACCTTTGGTCCCGGTTCATGGCACCAACCGGTACCAATGCCCACCCTTTAGTCCCGGTTGGTGCCGCCAACCGGGACCAAAGCCCTCTGCTTCCCGCCCTTTGGACTGCTGAAAAGAGGCCTTTGGTCCCGGTTGGTGCCACCAACCGGGACTAAAGGGGGCATTGGTCCCGGTTGGTGCGACGAACCGGGACCAAAGCTTTTGCTATATAAGCCAGCACTTAGGAAATTTTTAGATTTCCATCGCCAGTTTCCCCCCGCCCGACGACGCTGCGAGCTCGATCCATGTCGCCAGGCTGCCCCCCCGCCGTCGCCGTCGCTCGTGCCCCCGAGCCCACGTCGTCGCCCCTTGCCGTCGCCCTCCGCCCCCCGCCTCCGTAGCAGTCGCCCTCCGCCGCGCGCCCCCGAGCCGTGTCGCCCGTCATCGTCGCTGTCGCCCTCCGCCCCCGGCCCGCCGCCGTTGCCGTCGCCGTCGCCCTCCGCCACCCACGCCGTCGCCCTCCGCCGCCCACGCCGTCGCCCTCCGCCGCCCACGCTGTCGTCCTCCGTCGCCCGATGTGAGCCGCCGCCGCGCCACGGCTCTGTTCATTTTTTCCATATAATTTGTATTATTTTTTTGTTCATTGCATTTTTTCATATATATAATGTATATATATGTATGGATGTGGTATGTATGTATGGATATAATGTTCATAGCATTTTTTTTGTTTATATATGTTTTTTCATATATGTATTAATTTTTTATGTAGGTTAATTATTAGTAGATATCAATTTTAGGTTAGTGCTTAGTAGTTGAACTAGTTGATTTAATAAAACTACTTTATTAAATTTTACTATATATAGAAGTAGTTTATTTTTAGTAAGAACTACTTTATTTTGTTTATTTATAGTAAGTGCTTAGTAGTTGAACTAGTTGATTAATTAATAAAACTACTTTATTAAATTTTACTATATATAGAAGTAGTTTATTTTTAGTAAGAACTACTTTATTTTATTTATTTATAGTAAGTGCTTAGTAGTTGAACTAGTTGATTTAATAAAACTACTTTATTTTAGCAAGAAAATTAATAGAACTAGTTTATTTTTTTAGTTCAAGCAATTAATCCTGCATCGACGTCGACGATGCCTATCTCGTATCCTCGTCGTCGACTCGGCGGAGGAGGCCGGCTTGATCAGAGGGGCCATGTCCGGGATTGGGCTCCGCCGGGCTGGTATTGGGAGGTGCTACCTTCCGGGGGGCGTAGGTTGGTGAGGAGCCAACCCGTTGTTGACCCGATCCTTGTTTGGTGGCGGTCGCGTGGGCCAGTGATGGTGCCGAGGCTTCCGGACACCGCGGAGGTGGTACGTCACCATGTCAGCGAGGAGGACGAGCACGTCTGTCGCTACATGGTTGCGTTGGAGGGCAGGTTCAACAATACCTGGCAGGTTCTTTAGGGATCTCACTGGAGCTATAATGATGTGATGGTTCCTTCTCTTTGGGTGTCCACCGCCCGCGACGATACCCGTCGGGCGCTGTGGTTCTAGCTGTATTAGCGATGCTATATGTATGATAGTATTCGAGGAGTATTAGTGATAATATTCGACGATGTACGGACACAAGAGATGATGTACTTTTGCTTATAATTGAATGCATGCTAATTTGAATACTACTTTATTTTACGATTTGGTTTTGCTTATTGAATGCTCAAATTGGAAAAGTACTCCTACTTTGAATGCTAAAATTGGAGAGCACTATGCAGAAATCTAGGAGCCCCCTCCATCATCCGCGCCGTCGTCCCCGTCACCGACCCCCCTCCGACCTCGAGGTGAGACCAGCGAAATCTCCACGCCAATATGAGTCATATAATATGAGTCCTCGGGTTGACTTTAAGTCTGTCGAGTCTCCACCTATATGAGAGGACGAAGAATCCCGACTGTTGTCGTGGGGGTAGCTTCTCCTTCGTTCCCGTGTGCTAGACACAATTTGGTGTAATGCACTCGGGGACGAAAGGAGGAGCTACCATCACCGACGATCGCAAATGTCAGAGAGGAATCTGTGAGGGAGAGTCTCCAACCATATATATATGAGAGGACGAAGAATCCCGACTGTTGTCGTGGGGGTAGTTTCTCCTTCATTCCCGCATGCTAGACAATTTGGTGTAATGCACTCGGGAATGAAAGGAGGAGCTACCATCACCGACGGTCGAATATGTACACCACATGAGCTGAGAGTTTTTTAGTACATATATTAATTTGTACAAGTTTAATATTTAAATTATGAATATAGAAAATATCATACTCGGACGACGAAAACCGCCCGGGGGAGTGTGACTAGTGCCACAACGACCGAGGTGTGTGCGACAGGTTCCTTGAGCTGGACGAAGATCGGCGCTTCAGCATTAAGCTCGAGGAGACCTTCGATGTTGAAACGGTATGCAACGACGACAATAGTTTTTTTCGTAATTAAGCACGACTTCAACTATTTTAACGTGTACTTTTCATCTTTTCCAATTCGACTAGCTTATCTCATGCTATGCAAGACGCTATGTCTTGGAGAGGATGGGTTTTGAAGACCATGAAAGTATGGAAACAAAGAAAATTCACCTAAGGACCCATCATGATGTGGATTTTGAAGTAAAGTTGTACAATTCTGAGAATGTAACCCATTTTGATTGCAAAAATTAGGAAGCACTTTGCAAGATGTATGATTTTGATGAGGGTATGCTTGTCACCATAGATCTTGGTGATCCTAAAATCGAGCAAGACAATATGGACATTTGGGTCCTTGTTGATACACTTCCAATTCTTCCCCTATGTGAGCTTCTCAAACATAGTTATTAAGTAATTTATATTTTTTATTTCAAAATAATTGACAGCTTATTTCCATTGACTACTTATTTTCATTCTTCAAAGAATGTGCGAAAAATGATAGACAAAACCCACTACACCGATGGTACCAAATTAACTTATCAGGAGAAAAATCATCTGATCGCATTTTGTACTGATCTTGAGAATTACAATATCTACAATCGAACTCCTCAACATTATGGTCAATACGTGCCACTAGTGCACGTGTTGAACTACGATAACTACCATGGAGATACCCTGGTAAGCTTTTTTACTAGTACGACATCCGTGCATCTTTTGCATACTTCTAAAACTAGTACATCATTGCTAACTACGAAGTTAATTATTACTATGTTTTTTAACAGATAATCCCGAATGATTGTGTGCCTCATCTGATGTATCAGCACGGTCTCCTTGATGTTTTGAACATACAACCAGGTCGTCCTACGAATCTCAACTGTCCATACCGGATTTCTAAAAGAAGTGGAGACATGACAATCAAAGAATGGAAAAAATGTATGGACAGTCGTCAGGAGGTTCTTGGAAGCAAAAGGAAGCGAAACGCAAGAATTGGAGACAGTATGATCTCCATTCTCCATAATGGAGAGTCAGGGTCTATATTGTTTTATGATATTTTACCTTAAAGAGGATATTTATACCTAATACTGATGATCATGTGCTAATAACAATTCAGTAGGGTTGGTTCGATGACTATGAGGATGATGATCATATGACTTGTTATTAATAATGAGTAGAAGTTGTATGATGATGATTAATTAGTAGGACTTGTTATTATATATGATGATGCATGATGCGAGCGGGTGAAATGAACATGGATTGGATTAAAGTGAAGGCAACATGCATGTGGTGCATGTCTAAAGTAGTACAATCCAAACTTGATCAAGTTAGGATTAGTATTACTTTCGACATGCACCACATGTTGCCTTCACTTCAATCTAGGCCATGTTAACGTTAGGCATAGCAGTAGCGTTGGTAAACCAAGCACAGAGATATATAAGAGAGGACAGTTCTCTCTATTAGCTAGCCAATAACAACCTAAATTAACCCCCAAAACCCCTAAACCAGTCCTTTCAAAAAAAAACCTCAGCTCCAGCCAGCTGCTGACGCGTGGATGCCTATTGGTCCCGGTTGGTGTCACCAACCGGGACCAAAGGCCCCCCTGCCTGGGCTGGCCGCAACGGCCACGTGGAGGCCCACCTGTCCCGGTTCGTGTAAGAACCGGGACTAAAGGCCAAGGGCATTAGTAATGACCTTTTAGTCCCGGTTCCAAAACCGGGACAGAAGATCCTTACGAACCGGGACAAAAGGCCCTTTTTCTACTAGTGTCCTTAGGGCCATGGAGGCGTGGTGGATCTCGGCCCTTGGCAGCGGGAGGGCTTTGTTTCTGATACTTCTTTTAGCTTTTTTTTAGGGTTTATGTCCTACTCAGAGAGATGAAGCCGCGGCTCCTCTCTGAAGCTGGAGTAAGATTCTCCCTGTCTAGCCTCGTATCGGTCGTGCTTCTAGCGTCATTGGAGGGTGTGTGGAGGTTTGTCTCTGCAGATCTCGCGAGATATGGTCGGCCTTTGTCTTCGTTGGATCCACGTGGATCCGGTCTTTATTTGTGTGTGTTCGTCTCTCTGCAGGTTGGATCATTTCAATCTAAACTTCTCTTCAACGGCGGCGGTTGCTCTTCTGGTGCGCTGGTCATATAGGGTCTTAGCACGATGACTTTTCGACTGTCTACTACAACTAGTTTTGCCCAGCTCCAGGGAAGGAGGGCGATGACGGCGGAGCGCCTTCAGCTCGCTTTAGTGCTTGTAGTCGTCGCTAGGTAGTCTACAGATCTGGGTGTAATTTTTATTATTTCTGGTATTCGTTGTACTATCATGATTAATGATGAATAGGTTGGAAGTTTTCTCAAAAACAAAGTATTGCAAGCACCGAAAATTTTACCCAAAAAAAGGTTGAGAAATTAATTACTCCCTCCGTTTAGGTTTATTAGGCCCATCTTATTTTCGGCTAAAGTTTGGCCTAATATAAACTTTATATCACAAAAATTAAGTAGGAAACCTCTTTCAAATACAAATCATTTTGTAGAATATAATTTTTATTTCATTAGCCATATAGATAATTAAGGTCTGACGCAAATACGAGGAGGCCCACTAAATCCAGAAACAGAAAGTAACACTAACAAAGGGACCTGGGTGTTGAATAACTACCGCTCTAGATGGGGAATCGAAGAGACGACCAGCTGCAGCTCGCCCGCATTCCTAGCATTTGCGACAGGCTGACTCTACTGCTAGATTTGCATCGTGATACTTAAACAAGGTAATGGCAGCAGCAAAACTTAAATAAATAATTCGCAAAATTTAGAGTGCATGGGATCAAACACACGACCTCCAACAAAGCGAACAACGTCAAAGCCACTGTAGTACATAAGGATTTAATGCTTAGAGTGACAGCGCACTATATATGAACATAACCCATTAAAGATTTAAAGTTTTTTGAAATATTGAATCTGATTTTTTACAAAATTAAATACCTTTTACATGCGAAGATTTCCAAATTTTCTAAAACTTGAATATTTTCCAAAATCTCAAGCATTTCTTGAAAAAATAGGACTGAAAATTTCAGCGACAATTTTTTTCGAAACTATGACCAACTTCTGGAAAATGCAAAAATATATGAAAAACAGGAACAGAAATTTAAAATGAGATTTTGTTCCTGAAATTACGAAAACTTCTCAACACTTTATCACTCCCCGAACATTTTCTGAATTTACGAACAATTTTTGGAAACATCAACATTTTTTTATTTTTTGTCCAAATTTTGAAAACAGGAACATTTTGCAAAATTGTGAACAAGCTTTTCAAAAGTCAAACAATTTATGAAATTCCCCCTAATATTTTTTTTATTTGCAAACAAATATTGAAATATGAATAGTTTTTGAATTTGTGATCAAATTTAGAAAATGGAAATATTTTTTGGAAGTGCGAACAATTTTAAAATTTGTGAACAAAATTTATAATATTAAAAAAATTAAAATATGGAAAATCCATTTTTTGGAATTTCTGAAAAGAATGTTTGATTCTTTTAAGAGAAGCGAAGTAATTCTGAAATTCTAAACTTTTTGGATTTCTGAAGATTTTTTTCATTTTCATACTTTTTTACAAAGAAACAATAAAAAATTAAAAAATTGGAATTTCCGCACAAAATTTGAAGATAGGAACTTTTTAAGTAAAAATTAATAAAATTTGAAAAATGTGAACATTTCTGAACATCTTCCCGAAAAAGAAAAATAAATTTGAAAAATTAGGAAAAAGGAAAAAATAAAAAAACAGAAAAAAATAAAACAAAAAAGTGTATTAGAAGAAAAAAAGAAAAACCAGGTTCCAAAACCAGAAAAAAAAACAGCTAAAACTTCTAGAAGGTTCCCAAAACCGGAAACACTGCAAGACCTTAACGGCCGTTCCAACTCGCCGCTCAATCGCAAGCCCCTGTGGGAAAGGTCAAAATCACTAATTAAGGAGCACTTTTTGCAAATGTCACTCTCACCCCAGGTTGCGCCAAATGGAGTACCGCATGTGCGCCACTTCTTGCAACCTGGAAGTTTTTCTTTTTTTGTAGATCCTTTTATTTAAAACGTTTTATCGCTTAAGACGTGTGTCCAAATCTTGAACCGTTTTCACTGTTGGATTCCTCGCGTCGAGATCTTCAAAATTAGATTCCATGTTGATAGGCTTTGACAGACTTTTCTTTCACATAGAAAATCAGACGAAAAACTGGACGGGAATACGGTTTTTTTTCTTTCCAAAAGAGGCACGGTTGTGCCTCTCGCAAAAGCAAATCCGTGCATCCATGAAAAGTAAATGTGTGCCTCTCGCGAAAGAAAAAGAAACTCATTTTTTTCGTTTTTAAGAGGCATGATTGTGCTTCTCATGGAAGTAAATCCGTGCCTCTCGCGGAAGGGAAAAGAAAAGGAAACTGTGCCTCTCGCGGAAGGAAATAAATAAGACGCGCTTTTCTCATTTTCAAGAGACACGATTGTGCCTCTCATGGAAGGAAAAACTATAACGCGCTTTTCCGTTTTTTTGAGAGGCACAACCGTGCCTTTTGCGAAAGAAAAAAGGAAACACATTTTTTGCAAAAACAAAATAGATTTTTCTTTACGCCAAAACCTAAGGAAGACCTGGGGGAAAACCAAAAGCCCCAAAAAAACCAAAAAAACATCTAAAAAGTCAAAAACTCGTGCGAAAAATAAGAAAGAAACAAAACACAGAGGGAGCGACCAGAGCGCAACATGTAGCGGCGGCTGAGAGCGCGCCAAGTAACGCGCTCTCAGCCCACCCAGGTGACCCTTGTGGGGGCCCCCAAAGGAGTACTCCTTCATTAGTTGCTCCCGCGAAAGGTCAACAGTTTGAAGCATAATGCGTCAAATAGGGATTTCGCTAACTAAGAGCGGGAGGTAAATTCATATCATGTTTGTCGCAAATGCTTGGGATCAAGCCAGCTAAACGTACGACCCACCAAGCATAATTCTATTTGACGCTCAATGCGTCGATAGTTCACCAATCACTTGTAGGATTTCAAAGGTGTATGATCATCACCTAGGATGCAGAATAAGTTATTCTTCACTCAAAGTAATCTTACAATCATTTCATAATTAAATTATGTTTGGAATTCAAATAGTTACATTCCTATTGATTCACTACGTAAATTTTGGCATAAAAAAATATAGGTCGTAAGACAAAAAAATTTGCGGTTTATGTATATTTTACACTATGTTTGTATGTTTGTAATTTTACATAACATAAAATATTTTTATGATGATCATATATTTTCTTACGGTCTCTTTTTACGTCGGAAATACGGCAAAACTTACGGAACGTAAAGTTATGGTGCATTGATGGTAAAATAGAGGGGGGGGGGGGGGGGGGGGGGGGGGCGAAGAATAACTATTCCTCATCCAAAGTGACGAATAGTCAATCCCTATATATAAATATAAATAAATAAATAACTATAAAGTTTTTATTGAAATAAGGTTATATCATGTATTTTTAAATGTTTATTTATTGAAATAAGATTATATCATGTACTTTTTAATGTTTAATTTTTGAAATAAATGCTCATGTAATTTTAGAAAGTGTACACACCCTTTAACAATGATCATTCATTTTAATAAGTTGTTTTTGTAGTATCTAAAAAATGTATGTGTGTTTGTCCAATGCGTTCCTGTATTTGGGAAAATGTTCACATTATTTTTATAATAAATTATTTATATTTTTAAAACAAAAATAAAGTAAAATGGAAATAAGAATGTAAAAATCAAATCAAAATAAAATATAAATACAAGAAAAAGTGGTAAAAAGGATAAAATACAAAAAACAATATAGGCAAAATATGAAGAAAAAAATAAACTAAAACCAGGTGCTCCACAATTGAAAATGGGATTCAACCCATGTCATGCACCCTAGGGCGATCAGCATGTTTTCTCCCAGTGTGTGTGTGTGTGGGGGGGGGGGGGTCATGGGATGACTATATTATGCCATTTTGCTTTGAGGGAATGCCATCATGGCTTTCTTTATTTCAACTCAAAAGTAGATACATCATCCACAATCAACTAAGAATGAAAGAGGGAGAGTTCTCCGTCCACACACCTGGACGTTCAACCCTAGCCCTACTTGTTAGTTCATGAGCCACACGATTCGTCTCTCACACAGAATGCTCAGAAATAACATGGCCAACATTATTACGAAAATTGAAGCAATCATTAAGAATATGGGTTGCGAGTTGATCACTCCTTGTTGAATTTCTTCACCAATTCCGCACAATCTAAATGAACCAGTAATTTATATATACCCAAAAAGTTTGCAAGTTCAAATCCCTTCTTGGTTGCCAAAGCTTCAGTTGTGTATGTATCTATAGTTGTGCTCGAAAAGTTGTTCCCCACTGCAACAAAATCGCATGTAGCAACAATATTCTGCCTATTGTGGTCATTAGCACCCACCCAAGGCGTGCTCTTACAACGCTGACACATTTACGCCACGACCTCACCTAGGACGTTTGACTGGAAATTAACGGGATGTTAATAAAAAATTCAACGACGTTAGCATGCAAACTAATATAATTTTTGAATTGTGTGCATCTAGTTTAAAAATCATAATTAATTAGGGAAATAAAAAGGTTTTTTTTTATTTTATCAAAATTTTCAAAAGTTTTTGTGTATTTCTAAAAAAATTGTAATGAAATTAAAAAATGTTCGTGCAACTACAAATGTTCATGTAGTTAGGAAATTTTTCCCGGGCTCTATGCGAGCAGTAGCTACGTGCACTGGGCTGCCCATTTTATTTAAAAAATAGTCATGTAATTTAGTAACAATTTTCATACGCATTAACATTTTTCAGAAACATGACTAACTTTTTTTTTCAAACATATGTATTGATGTCATTTTTATTCATACACATTGTACATTTTTTTTATAAATCAAAATCATTTTTAGATTTGTTTAACATTTTTAAAATATATTACTGTGAACATTTTTTGAATGATTGTTCAGTTGTTTGTTCAAATAAACATAGACCATTTTTTGAATGATATGAAACTATTTTCTCCAACTATGTCAACATTATTTTATATTGTATCAATATTTTTCAATAATTTCTTGATCACATTTTTTTAAACATGTGAGGATTTAAATTAATTTCATGTACATTTATGATTGGCAAGAAAAAAATAATTTTTAATTACATGACCATTTTATTTACATTCTATAAATATTTTATTAAAAATGTCACATTCAATTGTTTTGAAACATGGGAGCATTTTTAAAATGTCACACACCTTTTTTGAATATTATAAACATTTTTGTAAGATTTGTGCAAACATTTTTTGACATTGAAATTTAATTTTTGAAAATTAATTTTTTTTTAACTCGTGTAGAATTTTTTAAATTTTATTTAGTATTTTTCTGCTTCGATAATATAAGTGAGAGTAATAGGAAAAGGCCCTCCCCACATTTAGCGTGACACATTTTAAGCTGGAGCGACTTATATTTGGTAGCGCCCAAACGACCACTGTAAACGAGACATAGCCCCTCCCCACATTTTGCCTCACATACCGCTTCACACAAAACACGCCTCCCAACTAGGCCGGCCCATTACCATGCATTGCAACAGCTCGGTTCAGGGCACTGTAGTATTTTTAAAGTATTTTTGTGTAGTCAGTTTTTTTGAAAATAATAATAATAATTGGACAGTTGATATTTTGCAAAAAAGAGAGGATATTTTTGGAATGATATGACCATTTTTTCAAAAAACACGAACATTTTTCCAAATTCCAAACCGTGCCTCGACTGGTAGATCGTCTGAGGAGGTTCACCTTCGGGAGGGGTCGGGCGCTTTTCCTTGGAGTGGTAGCTTGTATTGGACTTACTACGAGAATCCGAGGTGCCAATAGTGCACGATGGGACCGCACGGCGTAACGCCACCTCGGAATCGTGCTCGCCATTATCGGCATGTAGGCCGTCCTGGCGAGGAGGCCGGTCCTCTGCACCTCGCGCGTAGGTCCTTTGCCCGCGTGTGTCTAGAAACCGCACTTTGGTCCACAGCGGCATCCAGGTCCTTGAGTAGGTTCCTTTCATTCTTGGCGACAACCTTGAACACACCTTGCTTCTTCTTCTTTTTTCAGGTCTTCCTCGTATTGGAGGACCCGTGGCCAGCCATCTTCGATGGGCTTGATCCGATGGAGTAGGAATTGTTATCCCTGACTATCTTACTGTCTGACCTGAGCAGGCTCCGATGGGCTTCGTCATGGCATGGACTTCCGAACGATTCATTCAGTATGTCATCATCGTAAGGTCCGAACTCGGTCCCAGACAGGAGCTTCTCGGTCGCATCAGCTTGTGGAGGAGCTTTGGGGTCCTCCCTCGCAGGGCCATTGTTGGCGTTATAGTTGCAGTTGGCATTGTCGCGCACCGCCGCCGCCACCATTATCAGTGGCGTTAGGTGTGTCTACCATGCAGATGTTGTAGGTCGACATCTCCTTCCACCTGTCGGTGGTTGGAGGTTGGCTTTTAGTGGATTCGCCGATCCCCTTTGCTTCCTTGTCTTTAGCCTCGTTGATTGTGCCTTCGAGGACTTTGGTACGAACTTCAAAATTAGCGATAAGATGGGTGGTGGGTGGGTCAAAAAATGGGCTTCCCTAGGGAGTTCCATGATCCAATCTGATGTCCGGACCAGGAAATCTGATTTCACAATCTCCTGAATATGATCTAACATCACAATCTCCTGAATATGATCTCATGCCCCTCCTTAACCAGGGCCAAAATAGGGACCGAGGGAGGCGGCTCTGGGATCCGACCTGACATCTATCCCGGAAGAGGGTTCACGCTCTCCTCCAAAACTTCATCTGAAATCTTACTTGGGGAGAGTTGCTTCAAGATCCCATCGGAAACTGATCCGGGTAAGGTTTTCTCATGCTTGTCCTGGACCTAATCCGAAATCGGGTCCGAAGAGAGAGGCTTGGGCTGTTCCTCAATCTGGCGTGGAACCAAACCAGAGAAGATCAACTCCTCGTGGACATCTACAGTGTACTCCATGTTATCGAACCCGACGGTCCAACCTGGAGCGATGTACTCGACCTGACCTAGAAGGCCAGATGAGTTGGCGACAAGGGTTACACCGCTGAAGAGAAACATTTGGCCCGACACAAAGATTGCACCTGCGCCAATCTACGCGTTTATCCATCCACGACGATCACCCTACAGGACATGCATGGGCCACCACTAACAAAGCTGAATTGGCAGATCTCGAGGCAGGGTGTCCTAAGATAGGCATCTAGGAGCGATGGTAACAAAGACACATGGTTTACCCAGGTTCATGCTCTCCGAAGGGATAATACTCTACGGCTTGCTTGTGTTTTACTGCGTTGGAGTGTGTATAGAGTACAGGTAAGCTACCATAACATTGTATGATCTAACTTGTAACTTATGTCTACGAGCCAGACCCTTGGTTTATTTAGGTACCTGGGGGCCCTAGGGTATAAGATCCTAGTCGTCTACATACGGGGAGGCATAGTCCTCCATGGATCGAACATCTTGGAGTATACGCCAAGTCCTTTGAATCTTCCTTGTAATTGTCATGGGCTGCAAACTGGCCCAGGATGGAACCAGAAAGGGTCCTTAGTTTGTCCCACCAAGCTGGGAGTCGACGTGGTAAGAGGCCCCTTAGCCGGGACACCATCACTTGTTCGTCGCCAACCTCCTGGATTCAGCGATCAACGCGTCGAAGACTAGTGATTGATGTGTCGTGGAAGATAGGGGATGGTTACCTCACCAGCTTGAGAAGCGGGGGAAAGAAACGGATCAAAAAGGCTAGGGGAGGGCTACCTCTTGGGATGAGATGGAGAGGTCAGGAGGAGGGGACGGGCCCACAACAGAGGGCACCGATGACTGCTGCGCTTGAGGCGGTGCAGGGTGGCGCGGTAGAGGGCACCGCCGGCTGCCACACTTGATGTGGTGCAGGGTGGCGTGGCAGAGGGAACATGGCTCGAGCAATGGAGTGAATGGGGTAGAGGTCCTAGACGTGGCCATCGGTGGTCGTGTCTACCTTGCCTGAGTGTGTGGATCTCAGCTCCTCCGTCGCGCTTCTCGCCTCATGTCGTTCTTTTTTATGGGAGAACGAACCGGTATGTTTTGTGGAAGAGTACATCAAGGTAAATTCAGCACAAATCAGAGCCTTGGGGTCCATGTGGATGTTTCGGCTCAATACCCAAATTTTCGTATATAGACATGAAATGCATGACACCCGTCCAAGATGGCGTATCCATTTTACTCAAATGAGAAACAGAGACATGCTTATTTTTCTTTTGGTATAACTAAAATAGATGATGGTATCCATTTTACTGAAATGAGAAACAGAGGCATGTTTTTAGGACACACTCATTAAAGTTGCACATAACACAAGGCCTACGATAGCTGATGTTGAATATTACAAGACCCAATACTGCAGCCATGGACACAACCAACAGTTTTGTTGCCTCTTCTAGCTTCTCGTGTCACCAGATACTGCCAGAACAACCAAACAACATCGTAAGAATCAGTTTGACGACTCGGTTTAATCAAGAAAGTTGAAAATCATACATGCAATAAGTGTATTGGAAAACTTCGAGTGGCCATGGACAAAGCATGGACACTTAAGTAAAATTGTGGAAACAGAATAAAGGCACCCGATACAAAATAGTGTGCAAAATAGTGTGCAGAGGTCTAAGGGTAAGGAGTTGTGCAGACTTCTAATGATATGATGTGTATTTTGTACATATTTAAAAAGAAAAAAGACTTATTTAAGCATATATCCAAATTTTGTAAGTCAGAACATGACTTCGCCACCTACTTTGTTAAACTCTCAACAAGTTCACAGTCGTGTCAGTATGTTCAATGTACAAAAGAATCCATTCTGTTATTACGTCCTAGCTGGGAGATAGTTTGCAGCATTGAAAATTTTGATAAATGAAAGTTCAAATAAATCCATTCAACTAAATGACCTAAGTAACAAAGATATTTTATTAGTTACTTTATCTTTCTCTAGAAATGTCACCACAGTGGGCTGTAGATATCGAAAAGCAGGCTAGCTAACTCCCAAGTGTTCAAGCCTAAGTTAAGTAATCAGGACCTGACAAAATAAAGCAGAATATGATCTAAATGTTTCATCTCCAAGTGCTACAACATGGAACATGGAAAACACAACAAGTATAGCAAAACGCTTATACAATCCAACTTCATACATTTGGCAGCACCTGTTTTGCTAGTAATTAGAAAAGAAAAAAAACAAGCATCAGGTAATAGTCTGTATCCAAGAGTTAATTGTGCCGCAATAACGAGCATGTAAGTGTTCACACAAATATCATCATCGACTAAAGAGAGTTCTTTGGTTGTCCAGCCTCAGTTTCTTCTCCCTGCCACTCAAAGCTTACTGATAATCTTGGCTTTCTTGCAATCTTGTTCACCTTCACTAGGGACTTGCAGTTCAGCATCACTAGCAGATCTCTTTTTATCGCCCATCAAATGATTAGAGGTACGCAAATTAGTTGGGAAATTTGATTAAAATCATACAAAGATAAAAGGGAAAAGATTCTCTTCAGCCGGCCGACTTGCAGCGCATCGTCCGCCGCCTGAGATGCACACCACGCTTCTCATGTGGGTCCTGTCACCGCTCATTCTTTTTCCTTCTTATCTTAATCGCTAATGACTGAGTGCCATTTGTTTCCTTTTTTTCTTCGTTCATTTTCCCCAACATGCTTTCTGTTGTGAAAATAATCTACAACACGACCTGTGTTGCAAAAAAAAATCAACTTACGTTTCTGCAACATGTGCTCTGTTGCAAAAAATTATGCAATACGACCTTTGGCAAAAAAAAATACAGATGTTTTTGCAACACGATCTCTGATGTAGAAAATATTCTGTAACATAAATTATGTTGCAAAAATAATTCTACTAACGTTTCTGCAACATGATCTCTATTGCAAAAAATTCTGCAACATAGTATATGTTGCAAAAGTTAGGATGCCAGCCAGCCGCTTAATGGCCCTAGATCTGGCGGCTAGCGACCCGGCTGATCTTTTAAAAAGATCAGCCGGCGGACGCATAGCACCCCCCAGAATAAAATCAATCTAGTGAATTCATCTGGCAAAAAATTCTGGTATCGTAGCATCTAGATAGAAATAAAGAGTGTTATCATCTCAAGCCCGTCCTCCTCGTCCGGGGCTTGCAATTCCACACCATTCCCAGGTTTTTTTCCATCACTCGTCCACTGATTAGCGGTATATATAAATTAGTAGTAGTGACTAAACCGCAAACGAAAGTAAAATAAGATCTGGTGAATTCAGCTAGGAAAAAAACATAGTATTCTAGCATTAAAAGATTGAACTAAAATTATTACCTCCTCATTGTCGTCGTCACCGCTGTCCTCCTCTTCCTCATCATCGTGCTCATCCTTCTCGTCGCACAAAGGTACCAGAGGTGAAGGCTTCTTGAATGAAGCTAAATTTTGGACAGAAAAAAGGGCGACGTCTCAAAATTATGCTGGTTCATGTTGTTCGGGGAAAGTAAGAGCACAAACGAAAAACCAAGAATTGAACTGCAGTTCAAATGACTGAAAATAATAATAAACATTCCAGTCATCACGCCCAGACGACTCGGGGGCGACCCGCATACCCTAGCGCCGCTCTCCCCGCGCCGCCACCGGAGGACGCCGGCGGTCGAAGCCCACCCGGCTGACGGCGGCGGTGGGGCCTCCTCGGCTCATCACCCGGCGTTCCTTTGGTGGGGATCTAGTCGCCTGCGTTCCATACGTCGTCCTGCGCACCTGTTGTCCAGCCTCACGCCGCCACTCACCGGTCGTCATTCGGGCGTCAGCCCGGGTGTCCCCCTCTGGAGATCTGAAAGAAGATGGCCAGATCGGTCCTTCCGGTCTTAGATCTTGCAGGGGCATTCACTGTTCTAGGCCGGGAGTTGCTGCCAGGCTGGATTGGCCCCAGACCGAACCTTGATCGAGCCAGGGGTACGAAGGGATCCTGCATGGTCTGGTTGCTATCCATACCTGCCCGTGGTAGCATACCTGATGAGAGCTACCTGCCTGTGGCAGCCTTCCTGATGGGAGCGACCTGCCCATGGCGGCCTGCCTGATGGAGGAGCCTTCATGGGCGAGTGACTGCCAGGTGGTGACGGCCATCGTTGTTGATCCGTTGTGGCCACTCCAGTATGCGGCGGCGGCCTTGAGGCGCATTACGGTGGTTATCGAAGGATCTTTGTGAGAGTTTCTCTCTTCACATCCAGTGGCTACTTTCGGTGATGAGGTGCAATCTACAAACGTAGACTTACGCAGAGGGATGGTTGTGCAGCGGCGATGCCAAATGCATGTACCTGCTAGGATTGAGGAAAAGTGGTGGCGACAACACATAATTGACTTTGACGAGCTCCGGGGTGAAAATCTAGGTCTAACCCGAGTTGGTTATACCTGGCAATGGCGATATTTTTGTGTCGTTACCTTGTTGAAGGCATTGCTCGGATATGCTTGGACCGATTTTCAGGGTGAAAACCTAGAATCTTGCTTTTGGTGGCTGGATCCGGTGACAGCAGCACTTGAGCGCCGCAACCTTCTTGAAGGTGTTGCTGTTGGAGGACCTCATTGTTCTTGTGATGTCATGACATGGTTGGTACGGATATGGTCAGAGTTGTAGTTTGTATACCGCGGACTTGATCGTTTCAGGTTTTTTTCCTAGCTTAGGCATAGCTTTGGTCATATATGACTTTGCTATTTGCTGGCATTTTTGTGTGCGTGTGTTCGTGTTGGCTCTGTGCATCCTCATTATGCAGAGGACGGGTGTGTACTCAATATGTTTGTATCCACTTGATGCTTCATTTTGAATCAATAAAATCCACTCTTTGTCAAAACATTCCATTCATCATAACATCTATTCCCCTCACTGTCCCCATCTTGTCGATTGTGCGAACTCAAAATTAACCTAAGAGCATTTTTCACGGCACCCTGTACTGCTGATATGGGAGGGACCAGTATAACTCAATCGGGCCATTGATTTTTAAAGGGTAGGATGGGCATAAAAATCAAGGGCGATATGTTTTCTTTTTGTCATGGGCCTAGGTTTGAGCCCATTTTGTACGCGAGCTCTTTTTACGGTACCCGGGGTTAAACATGGGTCAAATATGGGTCGTCAAATCATAACGAACGGTTGGGAGTGATATGTACTGCTCCACTTCGCGGATGCGAATCGTGATTGGTATAGCATGCACCACTTCGTTTCTGTCGTCCAGTATAGATTGCATGAGGGCATTTTGGAAAGAAAAAATTGCAGGCCCCCTGCATGTCGAACTGGCCCATCCCGCCGTCGTGTCGAACTAGCCCACCCCATCCTTGCCCTCCCATTTCGTTCCCCACCGTGCTTAGTAGGGTTCCAGCCACCGCCGGCGTGCGCCTACCATCTATGGTGGATCAGGAGGCTGCCGAGCTAGGCCCCTTTTCCTCTCCACCTACGTTGCGCTGCCCTCCCTCCTCTTCCTCCCGGCGCTCAATGCTCGAGGAGGACTCGCCGCCCCTGACGCTGCTGATCCCCTGGGACCCTGTCGTGCTCCGGGACCGGCCGACGCTCACCTGCAAATGCCCTCGCCTCGTCTTCTTCTCATGGAGGTCCCTGCCTGCACCCCAGGTCGGAGTTGTGCGCCGACCTCCACTCCGGCAACGCATGCCGCATGAACCCAGCTTGGCCACATGGCTGATTTAAAAAGCACGTTTCGCTCACAAGGGACTGGACAGTCGCTGCCACCCCTGACGAGGACGACTGGGCTGGCTAGGTGTAGGGCCTCGAAACCGACGTTTACTGCTCGTCTGCCACAGAGGTTGGTCATGCTGGGCAGACTAGACCACGGAGGCTGGCCGCCGTGCCCACTCTCTAGGATTCCAGCCTCTGCCGGCATGCGCGGCATCTTGATTTCCATGAAGTATGTTTCTAACGTGCGTAAAGTTTAGCTGCGGTATTTAGCAATTTTTATTCGGTGATCGTATTGGCAACAGTTAAATGACTACAATTTTTAGAACTAGCAGAGCATTGTTCAAATAGAAAATTACTCTCTCTGATTGTGTTCTATATGAGAATTCCATGCTTCTTATATGCTTGAGCCAATTTGATAGATGTATAATTAGGCAAATGGGAAGTTTGATACATCGAGTACATTGTGATTAAGTGTTTGTGCTTTTGTTTGACTTGCGATATCTAAGTAAGTACCCATATAGATAGGTATTCACTATTTCACTGTAATGTTCCATTTTCCTACGAAATTCAAGCGGCAAGTACCCATGTTCCTTCTTTCCAAGTGGCAAGTTGCCATTTAATTGTTGAAATTAACTCGTAGATTCCTCTTATCTTCTCTCTTTGCAATTTTGCAAAGCTGAGTTTTCTTCTGCTCCACCATGCAATTACACCATGTTTTTGTTTCAATTGATTCTCATAAGAAACACAAAATAAATTGTATAACTTTCTAAAGTTCAATCACAACTTAAAAAAGAATGAGCGTAAAGTTTGAACAAATCTTAATCCAAATTTTATTCTAGAAAACTAGCAAATTCTGAGAACTTTGAACTATCTTCATTCATGACTTTGACTATCTTCTAGTCCTCGTCATTTTCGCCGTCCTATCATGTTCAATGGAGACTCTACTAGGAGGGCAGTGAGTTGTTTCCTGAACCCGGGATGCCTCCTGCGTAATAGGTTGAGTTAGTCTCACGGTTGTAACAATGGGAATTGTGTGGTTAAAATAAGTGTGTATATCGTACTGCAGTGTAGGTTTCATCTAGATTGTCGCCTGTAAACTTTTCCATGTTCTTTACCCAAAAAAGCCCACATGACATGCTGCAATCATATGGATTGTTGTAAATAATTTTTTACTATGAATACTAAATGTGTGGTTTTGAATGTTGTGTACAATACCTATCTTTTTGTTGTGGTGTATTCTTGATGACTTGAATTGTCCAGGTGTTGATGTCGAAATCCTGCCAAGTGTCGACTGTTCGACAACCATGCCGATATGCTACTTCCATATGGAGTTGCATGCCTTTGAGGTATAATAAGTTAAGAAGTATAAGACACAATATGAAAGTTAACTCTCGGTATGTATGTACCAAGCATTAAAAAAATACCATGTTTTCTAGTTTCGGGAGGGATTTCTTAAACTATTTTGTTGTTGATGTCATTGAATCCAAAAATTGCACTGCTTTTTTTTTTGGCATTGACAGCCGCCACATATCAATGCATATTCTTCATATTCACGGGAAGAGAAACTTGCATTTTAGAATTAGTTTTGTATCATTTAGAAATTGACTTAGACTAGTCTGACTTACTTAACATGGGAAAGGTGCTTTTTGCCATGAATATTAGCATATGTTTTCTTCTTTAGATCACGGGTACAAGTTGGAACACTTCCTTCTCTGACTAGCACAACGCTAACTGGTGCTCTATATAGGTAGATTTTCCAGTCGGCCTGTACATCTGGATTGAGGCGCATGTGACGTACCCATGTTATGACTTATTCCAAGATCAGAATCGCAAAACAATAAGTAATCATAATAGAAAATAACAATTTGTTAATTATTTAAGAAGTTAACACATAACTTGCATTGCATCCATCCATCCGTACGACTTTTAAAGCTTGGAGCTGTCAAGCATCTAAGATCATCGCGATAGAGATGAATTTCATCAATTTCTACCAAAACTGATGTTAGATACAAATTGATGGTACAAATTGATGAAATTCATCTCTATCGCGCTGATGTTAGATGCTTGACAGCTCCAAGCTTTAAAAGTAGTACGGACAGATGGCTGCAATGCAAGGTATGAGCTAACTTCTTAAATAATTAACAAATTGTTATTTTCTATTTCGATTTCTTATTGCGTTGCGATTCAGATCTTGGAAGCAACCATAACATGGGTACGTCACATGCGCCCCGATCCGGATGTACGGGCCGACAGGAAGATCTACCTACAGAGAGCATCAATTCGCGGTGTGCTAGTCAGAAAAGGAAGCATTCCAACTTGTATCCGTGATCTACAAAAGAAAACATATGCTAGTATTCATGGCGAAAAATACCTTTCCCATGATATGGTAAGTCAGACTAGTCTAAGCCAATTTCTAAATGGTACAAAATTAATTATGTATAAAATGCAGATTTCTCTTCCTGTGATATGAAGAATATGCATTGGTATGTGACGATTGTCAATGCCAAAAAAAGGGCAGTGCAAGTTCTGGATTTGATGCCATCGACAACAAAACAGTTTAAGAAAGCACACCCGGAACTAGAAAACATGATACCTTTTTTCAATGCTTAGTACATACATATCGAGAGTTAATTTTCATATTATATGTCTTATACGTCTTAACTTATTATAGCTCAAAGGCATGCAACTCCATATGGAAGTAGCATATCGGCATGCATGGTTGCCGAAAAGTCGATACTTGGCCGGATTTCAACAATTGGACAGTTCAAGTTATCAAAAATATACCACAACAAAAAGATAGATACTATACACAACATTTAAAACTACACATTTAGTATTCGTTGTAAAAATATATTTATAACAATCCATATGATTGCAGCATGTCACGTTGGCTTTTTCGGTAAAGAACATGTAAAAGTTTACAGGTGACAATCTAGATGAAGCCTACACAGCAGTATGATGTCCACACTTATATTATTTTAACCACACCATTCCCATTGTTACAACTGTGAGACTAACTCAACCTATTACGCAGGACGACATCCCCGGGTTCATGAAACAACTCATAACCCTTCTAGTGGAGTCTCCACTGAACATGAAAGGATGGCAAAAGGACGAGGACTAGAAGATAGTCAAAGTCATGAATGAAGCATGAAGAGAGTTGAAAGTTGTCAGAATTTGCTAGTTTTACTAGAATAAAAGTTGTATTAAGATTTGTTTGAAATTTACGCTCATATTTTTTAAGTTGTGATTGAAATTTAGAAATTTTTACAATTTATTTTGTGTTTATTATGAGAATCAATTAAAACGAATACGTGTGTAGTTGCATGGTGGAGCAGCTGAAAACTATGCTTTGCAAAATTGCAAAGAGAGAAGATAAGAGGAATCTATTAGTTAATTTGAGCAATTAAAGTGCAACTTGCCACTTGGAAAAAATAAGGAACATGGGGAATTCATGCCTATGTATTTTAGGAGTTTATTTTAACCAGGTGGTACTAATACTCTTTTAGGAAGATATGTGAGTTTTGAAACATGCTAAACACCATATATAACAAACTTTGTGCGTTGTTATAGCGGCCAGCTCGCCTACTTTTTACATGAAGGGTGCATGTTTGAGGCATCCCTAATGCACTTCCTCTATTTTTATAAGCATTGTATAACGCGTAAAAAATGTCAAGTTTTTGAAAATAGGGGTCTTGATGCGGATCATCGAGGTGATAGTTCACGCGTCGTAACAATAGACGATAGTTGTTATGTGAAAACGCAGGCATACGAGCTCAATTTGACAATATAACCTTTTAATTTTGTAACAAATGTTTCTTTGAACTTTGGAGCTCACCGAAACTTCTGGTAAACCAGGAAAAAATAAACGCCGTGCAAAGCATTCAAATCAATTTTCCTAGCGAAATATATAAATTATAGAATATGTTTTATTTGTACTATTAACAAAAACTTTGTGTTAATGCAGTTGCTTGCGCCTGGATGGCTTTTGTTCGGTTCCGTCTAAGCTACAATCCTACAAGTTGATGGTTAAAAGTGGCAACTGACAATTTCCCCTCGAAGCAAAGATTTTCATCATATAGGAAGAAACACAAGATAGTCAAAAAAACCATTTACCTTATCCTACACATCCTGTAGCAAAAATGTGCCATGAAATCTTGAATTTCGTAGGCAAATGGAACATTACAGTGAATACCTATCTATATGGGTATTTCCTTCTTAGATATTGTGAGTAACAAAAGCACATGCACGCCGGCGGTGGCCGGAACCCTAGTTCTTTTTCCTACTGAGCGCGGTGGGGAACGAAATGGGAGGGCAAGGACGGGGTGGGTTAGTTCGACACGACGGCCGTATGGGCCAGTTCGACACTCAGGTGGGTTGATGGTTTTTTTACCTCGCGGGCGGGCTGCAAATTTTTTCTTTCCAAAATGCCTCACGAAACCTATAATGGACGACAGAAACGAAGCTGTGCATGCTATACCGCTCGCGATTCCCATTCGCGAAGTGGAGCTGTACAGGTCACTCCCAACCGTTCGCTGTTACGATTTGACGGCCCATATGTAACACAGGGTATCATAAAAGAGCTCGTACATATCTCCGATCATGGGATCTAGCTATGAACTATTTTCAGCCGATCCAAAATATGCACATCTCTGTTGAACGAAAGCTCGAAATCGGAAAGGAAAAGCTAAAGAGGCAAGAGAAGCAATTGAGCGCACCTTCCTTACGTAGTCCATTCGTTCCGCGGCCGAACGACCATCATTAGCCATCAAAATCTTGCCAATAGCGCTGAGGTCGTAGATGAACGTAGCCCTGATAACAAAACGCGGGATCAGCATGAGCGTTCTGGGATAGTTGAAGGCCATGACCTCCTTGTTGCTTTTGCTTGGTGTTGGCGGCTGCCATCGGTGGAGGTGGAGGCGGAGGGGGGGAGGATGGGAAAATAAATTCTGAGATCGGGTCCATCCCAACTCCAATCTTAAAGCACGCAACCCCACTGCCGCTCTGTTTCCGATCCCAGCTGCTCAATCCCGCTCCCCACTTTACGTTTCCGTTCTCCACGATCAGATACGTATAACAGCTGCAAAGAAAAAAAATAATCAGATACGTAACTCTTGCTTCCTTTTTTTTAGCATCAGTACAGACACAAGCGCTCATATACACGCGCATACACTCATCCCTATGAACGCACGCACACACACCCTACCCCTATGAGCACTTCCGAGAGACTGAGCCGGCATATCATCTTGAGACTTACGAAGTCACCATAGGCGCCTCGCCGTCGACGGGAACGTCTCCTCCCACTGAAAGCACATCGCCGGAAATCCTGAAATAAATCCAGGAATAATGCGAGCACTAGGATTTGAACCCTGGTGGGTTGGGGATACCACTATCCAGCTAACCAACTCAACCACAGGTTCGTGTCCATCGCGGCCACGACGAAGGACTTGGGCGGTGGCGGCCGCGCGGCAGCAGACAACGACCTCTCATCCATACCGGCCACACGGAAGGAGCTCGACTTCTCGTCCATGGCGACTGCGTTGAAGGATGTGAAGAACTCCTCCGACCACCTTGCGGCGGGTGTTCACGAAGATGACGCTCTGGGTGATATGAGACCAGACAGGTTCTCTGTTCTATTCTTTCTTTTCAAATCATCATTTATTCTCATTATTGATAGTCCTTTCTTTTTAGTTTGCATATGAAATTTGTTTGAGGTCAAACTTCCTAAAATTTCACCAAGTTTATACGAAAAGATATCAGTGTTTATAATACCAAATGCATATGTTTATTAGATGAAAAATAATTTCATTAGATGCATCATGAAATTAATTTTCATACTATATAACTTAAGTATTGTAGACGATGTTGATATTTTGTTAATATATAAATTTGGTCAAACTTTGTACATAAAACCAAGTACATGCCCGGAATGATAGTAAAGTATATTATGAGAATCATGTTGTTACCGGACCGTCAAAACAGGATGGCAACCTTGGAATACACATGGTACCTTTATGACAGAGATTGTCAAAAACTATGTGAAGCATGATATGGAAACATCCGTATACGTAATTTTCATGTTTTATGTTTCGTACATTTTTATTCATAATTTTACTGATTATCTTGATTATAGATTAAACTTCCAATAAATATGAACAACACACATTGGTATTTAGCTATTGTGAATGCAAAAGTGGTGTGAGATTCAAGTACTCGACTCATTGTGTTGCGAGTTTGACTGAGATGATCTCATTATTATGGTTAGTTACTACAGTACATCATTTATTATACTTTATGTAGTAACCAACGGTACTGAGATCATCTTGGTCAAACTCCCAACACAATGAGTCAAGTACTAATCTCACGTTTTTTCGCGTTCCCAACAGTTAAATAGCAATGTTTGTTGTTCATGTTTATTGGAAGTTCATTCTATAATTAAGATACCTAGTAAAATTAACAATAAATATGCATTAAACCCAGAACATGAAAATTAAGGATATGGATGTTACCATGTCATGCTTCACATAGTTTTTGACAATCTTTTTTCATAAAGGTACCGTCTTCATGTATTCCAAGATTGACATCCCGTATTAAAGATGCGGTAAGTAAGGGTACTTATATCATTGTTTAGCCTCCCTTTTTCATCTAGCAGGCACAACGATTGATGTTGTTTGGCAGATATCTTCATCTAGCAGGCACAACGGTTGGTCAATGCATAATCTGCAAAAAGTAAAATAATTTGAAAATATATTGAATAAATCCATGTGTAAATATGGATTAACCGTGCACATACACTAATAATAATAAAAAATAAAATTGCATTTAAGATGCTAGATAAAAAAGTACACATCATAAATCAAACAATTACCTAGTGGGAGGTAGTCGTACATTTCATCAACTTTTATTTCTTCATATCCCTTTGGTTGCTTATCATCATCGATTAAACTTTTCTTTTATTCGTACATTCAGAAACTAGAGGTAATGTCGAGCTAGTTGGTGACGGGGGTCATGTCAATGGATCAATGTCTATCTGATTCCAGAACAGTCGATTCAAAACATTCAGAAACCAAAGGTAATGTTGAGATGGTTAGTGACATAGGTGATGGCTCCAAAAAATCTGATTCCAAAAATTTGGCTTTTTTTTTAAGGTCGGTTATCAAAATCGACAGCAATGGTCAAGTCGGCGTTGTCATTCATTTTCTGCAATAACAACCAAAATAAAAGTTAAACATCCCACAGTCAGATTGCTCTAACAATATTTTATATTGTGTGAAGGTGTAATCAATATTGAGTTCAATCAAACAGGGAGAAAATTATAATAATATTGTAAATAGTGGGTGTCCATCTATTCATTTTGACAGAAATCAGCTACTAATCTGTAGAAGCTAATTATAGGCTGCATGAGCTACTGGATTTTTGGATTTCGACAGAGGGGGCCTAAATTTGGCACACTGCCTAAATAATTACTCTAACCTCGAATGACACCCACGAAAAAATCTGGAACTAATTGCAAGTTGCAACAATGCGAGCATGGTCTATGTTTTACCGTAAAGGAAAAGAGAAGAAATATATACAAAAGAGCGATGACCTTTGTACAGCAAGGAAAACTAACCATGAATAGATTAGCCTTAAGACAAACGATGGGGATAAGACATGAGTTTATTCAGTAGATTTACCATTGGTTAAAATAGTTATAACTAGCCCTAAGACACACGCATCAGGTATGACAGAGAATGAATGCCAGAACAGAGCATCATCAAGAAAATAAAATTGCATGGAACAGAAGCACCACAGTTTGTGCTGAAACCTGATCAGGTAAAAATAGAGAACATGGCAGATATTATCCTCGCTTGTTATGCCAGATTGGCCTTCCAGCATCCAGTACCGTAGCTAGCTTTGGAAAAGTGAACTCAGTAAACTTTCAGAGTACAAAGCAGAAGATCTTGCAGCAGCTCCAGTCGGTAATGATGATGGCAGATGAGTATATATGGTTGCAGAGTGCAGACACACAGGAAAGATCATATCTTTTTCAAAACGACAGAACCGAATTTAGGCTGGTATGAGATCAGGCGTACCTCAGGTGGAGCACGGCGGTCCGGCGATGTTGGTAGAACGGCGAGATTGTACAACGGCGTATGGAGCACGGCGGCCGGCGGAGTTGTAGAACGGCGAGATTGTACGAGATTGGATGCTTCAGTATAGGGCTCGAGGCCTTTTTATGTGGCAAAAGGAGGGCGGTTCATGGGGAGTCCGTGTCCGGGTCCGGCAAGGTTGTGTGTCCGAGCAAGTCTCCTCAACGGACTCTAGATCCGATCACCTTCCCGGCCTCCTCCACGCACGGATCCGGCCGGGACACGTCGCCTCTCCCCTGCTCCTGATGGCACCTGCAGAGCTCCTAGAACTGCTACCCGATGCTACCAAATTTCTTGTTGGCCTGAACTCAGAAGTTAGAAGTTCTCCTTGTGGGCTTGTGGGCTTGTGGCTGAACCGTGTTGTTGTCCTGGG
Organism: Triticum aestivum; assembly: GCF_018294505.1. Lineage (NCBI taxonomy): Eukaryota > Viridiplantae > Streptophyta > Magnoliopsida > Poales > Poaceae > Triticum > Triticum aestivum. The sequence continues at coordinate 574,759,279 of NC_057813.1, read as the reverse complement.
GCTGAATTCTACTGCAAGATCCGTGAGTATTTTTTGTAAGAGTGGTAGACCCACAGTAGAAAACACCTGCAGACTTATGCGGCGCCATCTTAGTATACAATGTCTTTTTTTTTTTTTTTGTAATGTAAAGTGGGATTCGTCACATAGATTTTGATCAGGTGCGCAGCCAAAAATAATAGTAATAATCAAATGTGACTGACCTTTCTTCAGTTTGGCCTTGCAATTGGAAAGTGTGTGCGGATCTGTGAAGTAGCAGTCTGGAAAGGAAGCAATTAACCATGGTGTATCTGAAACATTTTGCAGGCAACCATGGTGTATCTGTAACTGTTACGGTTGCCTAGTACACCGTTATCAGTTATCACTCTAAGCAACTTCATCTATGAGTTATGAGTTTATGACACCTTTGAACCATTCAAACGAGCCGCTTGTTCCCTGGTAACCCAATACAAGTATGCTCGGCTTGGCCCGTTGCCCTTGAAGGTGCTGCCTAACTCCTCGTCATTCATGCTTTGCTGCTCCTGTTGAATCCAATTCATTCTAGGCATTGAGCGTCTCTACTCATGTGTGAGAAAGAACTTTCAGTGATTATGTAACCTTATTGGACTTTATTATGTTGTTCAGGACATCCTTCAGTATGCTGACGAAAGGAGTTGCGCCAATTCCGAGAGCGACAAGCAGAAGGATGTCGTATTTCTTGTAATTTTGAGTTGGTGCACCAAAAGGGCCTTCAGAAATGGTCGTGGGGAATCTAAATGAAGACAGCCAAGTCACCAAGGTTAGTGAGGAGGAGCAACAGCATAGGTTCATATTTTCTCCACTTGCCTGTGTTTTTTTATGCTGATTTATTGTATCAAAACTATCCAGTAGTCAATGTTAGCACTTGTTTTCTGTGTCCTGAGTATTTGTGCGGAGAGGCCAACTGTGTGTGTGATTTACTGAAAAAGGTTTTCGCCCCGCTTTATATTATAAAGCAAATCGTCCAAGCCAAGCATCCAAACAAGGTTCAACACGACACACACACACACGCACACGCAGGTCCACAAGATCACAAAGATCGCATAAGGGTTAATGCTGAGGGCACAGCAAACAAGCCCTAAACACAAAACGCACACTCCACACAACACCCGCATAGCAGCTAGTCAGGTTCTGGGGGAGGGGGTGGCAGCAGGGGCGCCACGCGGAGAGCCATCGAGCGAAGGTCGGCGAGGAGGTTGGTGATGACGTCCCGGTTATGGGGGCGGCTAAGCGGCCGCCAAAGCTGCAAGCTTGATTTATAAGCATGCACTGATACAGTGCCAGCTTGATTGCCATTACTTTCTGGTAGAGTTCTTATCAGCTGAACACTGCTTCCGATTAGGACTTGACGAGACGACGGCACAGGACGGTGTAACAAGACAATGTACTGCGAGAGTATTTCACAAATCACAATCTATGAAGAAGACTATGCACTACTACCCCTAATAATGATGGCTTAATGATGTTAGTAGCACTGGCTACACATGTCTGCAATAAGAGAACTTAAGCCTCACGGTGCGTTGAGCTTGTAGTTGCCACTCTCAATGGTTTCATTGACCTTATACATATCGACCACTTAATCTGTTTGATTCATTTTGGTTCATGACAACCGGTCTATAAGCTTGGGTCATGTAGTCCATCAATTAAATGTATTATATAAGCATGTTTAATTATTATTAAGTGCAACAAATGTCTGTTTTATTGATTTAAATTAACAACGTGGGTTGTATATTATTTGTAATTATTATAGGTATTATGTTATGGGTCACTCAATTTGAAGACCATAATTTTATTACCCTGTTGCAACACATGTGCTCCTTTCCTAGTAGTATTCTAAAGAGATGTACTCCATTTATTATCATTCCTATAAGACCAAATGTAGAGCTGTCTATTATTTGGAACACTCAATTCACGGAGGAAGAAATCAATATAAAGGTTTTCTTTTGCAACCCGGGAGTTGATTTGTTAGAGTGGGACATGGAGTTTGTGAGCTTGAGCTCACATGCACCATTTGGAACAGTAAGAGAAAACTGAAAAAAAATAAAAAATTCTGTGTTTTTTTGGTAACGAACATTGATGCATATTTCACATGCATGTCAATTTTCGTGATGGAATGACATTCGTGGAGATCTGGGCAAAAAAAGAAACAATGCTCCAAAACATTTTTTTAGAATAACACACCCGAGCTTTAATAATCAATCATAAAGTTTACATAGCGCGGGTGCTCAAGCAACTAACATGCCTACCTAGTGATAAAACTAGAGTTTTTTGCTATATTGTGAGCATCCACATTTGACTCACGACGTTCATGGCGGAAGAGGGTCACCCCTGCACCATCTTTCATAGCTCTAATTTCCTTGATGGTCACTGCATGTTGACCTCATTTTCCCTTACGGATGTCCTGCACTATGCCAGTGCAATCTGAGGTGACCACTGCCATGCTCACTTGAAGATCCTATAACAAACACAAAGCCTCATGGCAAGCAATGGCTTCAACACAGGTTGTGATGGCGTTACAGCCAAGGGTGCCTCACCTCTTTGGTTGTCAGCCTGGGTTGCCATGCTTGCCCATGGGACTTATATAAGGAAAACTCTTGAAGCCTTGTTGCTCAAGATAAGGAAGCAATAGACATGGAGGACTCCCCTCCGCTAACATAGCCGACTAGGTCCATGTAACTCTAGGGGCCCCGATATCACTACAGGAATCAACTTAGTTGTCGTCTGCCATGGTAGACGGTAAAGGCACCAAAAGCGAACGACAAATCTCTTTGTCGTACGCCCCTGATGGCAAACCTGCCCGACAAAGAGAGTGACGGTAAACAGGTTCTATGCCGTCTGCTTCCGCAAAGCGGACGACAAAGGACTGTCGGTGTCAAAACCGACAGATCTCGGGTAGGGGGTCCCGAACTATGCGTCTAAGGATCGAAGGTAACAGGAGGCAGGGGACACGATGTTTACCCAGGTTCGGGACCTCTTAATGAAGGTAATACCCTACTTCCAGCTTGACTGACTTTGATGAATATAGGGGTTACAAGAGTTGATCTACCTCGAGATCGTAATGGCTAAATCCTAGATGTCTTTCCTGTATGTTTTGCGATAGCCTCTATGGACTAAATCCTCCGGTTAATATAAGCACCGTAGGGGACTAGGGTTGTACAAAGTCGGTTTTACAGAGGAAGGAAACTACACATCCGGACTCCAAGCTTGCCATCCACGCAAAGGAGAGTCCCATCCGTACACGGGGGAAGGCCTTCTGTCTTGTATCTTCACAACCCATAAGTCCAGCCCATGTCACATAGGCCGGCTCCCCGAGGACCCCATTATCCAGGACTCCCTTAGTAGCCCCTGAACCAGGCTTCAATGACGATGTGTCTGGCACGCAGATTGTCTTCGGCATTGCAAGGCGGGTTCCTCCTCCGAATGCTCCAAGGCAGTCTTCCGAACATGAGAACTGTATCCGGCTCTGTTTAACAATTACACCCCTCAACTGCAAGGGAACAATACTTAATCAAAATAAGTCACGTCCACGAGCAACTTTTTCTGCGAGACGTTATGTTCTAGCCTTGTTATTATTCTGAACCGTTTTACAGCCCCCGCTTCACGTTTCGAGGCACGACCATTGACACGTCTTGTCAAAGCAGAGATCGTGTCCCCTTATCATGGGATTCTCATCAATAGGGGTTTGGGTAATCCAATCGTGCCGTTCGCACGACCCCTTGGGAGTAGGCGGGTTTTAAGACTTATGAGGGGGTGTTTGATATTCACTGCCTTTATAAGAGGATAAGGACCCATCTTTTCACCTCACGCCTTCTTCTTCCTCTGCCCTTCCGTCCCCGAGCTCTAGCGCCCAAGCTTTGGTCCTTTCCATCACCACCAAACACTCTAGCCATGTCCGGATCTGGAGCGTAGGGAAAGTAGATGGCCTCCTCTATTACAGAGGGGAACGTCAAGGAACTCCGGGGAGCAGGGTACTTGGCCACGGACATAGCCCACCGGCTCCCTGCCAAGAAGCAGATCATTCCCACCCCGGAGCCTAATGAGAGGGTAGTGTTCATCCCCCATTTCCTTCACGGACTAGGGTTTCCCCTCTATCCTTTCGTCCGCGGTCTCATGTTTTACTATGGGCTAGATTTCCTTGATCTAGCCCCAAATTCCTTCCTCAACATTTCGGCGTTTATCGTCGTGTGCGAGGCATTCCTCCGCACCCCCCACTTCGGTCTATGGCTCAAGGTCTTCAATGTGAAGCTGAAGGTGGTTGATGGTAAACACGCGGAGTGCGGCGGCGCCATGGTGAGCAAGCTTCCCAACATCACCTAGCCCAAGCGGACCTTCGTGGAGACCGTCAAGGGATGGCAGGAGGAGTGGTTCTATGTCACGGAACCCTGTGACGCCACATGGGCTGCCCCTCCTGAGTTCAAGTTCGGGCCTCCAATGCGGCTTACATCATGGCTCAACAAGGGCCTGGATTGGGCGTCGTGCGACGAGGTGATGACGCTGTAGAAGTGCGTCAAGGGTATGATAGACAAGAACACCAGTCTTGCCAGAGTGATCCAGGTGATGCTTTTTCGCCGGATTCCCCCTGCCAATGTCGGACTCTATATATGTGGGAATTTGATCCGGCCAGTCCTTGGACCCTGCCGTGGTTCTTCGGCACAACGCACGAAGACATATGGAAGCTGCTTTTCAAGGCCCAGAAGTCGTGGGCTAAAACAACCGAAGACCTCAGCCTCGACCGCGCTCATCCGGCCACTCCCGTAAGTTTTCTGATGACCTTACTTTGTAAATCCAAGGACTATACTGAGCTTTCCATTCCTCCCACACGTCTGGACAAAGAAGGAGGAGCGGATCCAATGTCCGGCTCCGCTACCCGAAGACCCAGCCATTCCTCTATTGATGAGGATGCTGGTTCCGGCACCGTATCAGGCACCGGAGAAGAAGGCCAAGAAGAAGGGCAAGGAGGCCAGAGGTGGCCTCCGCCGTAAAGGCGCTTCGGACATTGTGTCCAAAGACACCGAGACTCTCTCCTCTCATGACGACGATGAAGAGGAGGAAGAGAGCAATTCTCCCCTTAAGAGGGGAAAGAAAAAAAGGGCGGCTTCCGTGGACCTAGAGGCGGAGGCGTCCAAGAAGGGGAAACTCTCCCTTTCGGATGGTTCCAAATCGGACGCCGACGCCATCCCCGAGTGGCGCCCCAGGCCGAAGCCCCTGGCCAGATCGTAAGTATGCAAAGACACCGTACATATATCCGGTTTTATGCCTTGTGGTTCTAACATATTGAATTGCGAGATGCAGTCTGGCTCGCGATCTCCCGCAACGATCATCGTCCTCGCGATCTCCCGCAACGATCATCGTCCTCTGGGAATTGCGAGATGCAGTCTGGCTCGCGATCTCCCGCAACGATCATCGATCTCCCGCAACGATCAACGATCACCTCCGCAGGCTTCTCCGCCCACCGCTACGGACAACACCGAAGTGTTATCCCGAAGAACCTCTCCGGGTCACGGAGAGGTGCGGGAGGCCGTGAAGGTGGTGGCAGAGGGTAATACCTCTGTTGCCGAAAAGAGGGGGGAACCGACCCCCATGGAGACCGGCAACAGGGGCCATGCCCAATTCGACCCCCGACCGAATATTATTCCAGAGATCCATACAGCTCCGGAATCGGGCGAGCAGCCTCCTTTGAAAGAAGGGGGTGCGTCACCTCCACTGGCGACCTCTGTCAATCCGGAGGCGCCGGACACTCTAGTGGAAGCGCTTCAGAGTGCTTCCATTGCGGAGGAACATCATACCTTTATGGGTACGGTGGTTGAAAAGGTTCGGTCCGCTAAAAACGGATTGAACGAAGCCTATACCAGCCTTCTAACAGGCTTTGAGGTATGTGATGTAATATATATATTTTTGGCTATTTGTATATGTAAAAGGAATGCCTGTGTATAGATAGTAGCCCCGAGACTCTGTTCGGCGTTTGCAAAGAAAGGTCAAACAGAGGATCGAATAATTCTTCGCATGTAACGCCCCGAGACCGATGCACTAGGTGTCTTTCAGTTATTCGCCGTCGTTGCCATGTTGTTTGCTTGCGTGTTACACTTTGCCATGTCATCATGTGCATTTCATCTGCATGTTTTTCAAAACGTGCATCCGTCCGAGTCCTCCCGGTTCTCTCCATTGTCCATTCAGAGTCTAGACACACTCGCACGCGCCCCAACACCTCCGAAATATTATTTTTATAAGTGGCATAAAAATGTTCTCGGAATGGGACGAAAGTTGGCGTGCGGTCTTATTATAGTGTAGATATACCGCCTGCCCAATTTCGTCGCATTCAGAGTCCGTTTGATAGCCCAACCATTGTACATACAGCCGCGATATAGCCGGTCTAACGTCGGACGTTTTCGGTCTCCGAAAACCATTGCCGGGCTGCCATCTCTTCTCTCACCAAAGCCTAGCCCACTCTACACAACCCATCAACCCCTCAGCTAAACCCCCTCCGATCCAAAGCTGTCCGATGGCAATCCGAGGCTCCGAAACGCTCCTAAACCCCCTCCTAACCCTAATCCTAGCCCCTTTCCTTTTTAAACCCCCCTTCCCTGCGAAATTTGGCCTTCTTCCACCTCTCTCCTCGTTTTCCGCACGCCTCCACCCTAGCTCCGCCACTTGTCATCGTCAGATCCATTCCTGCCACCACAGAAAACCACCTGTGCTGCCGCCTTCAACCACTCACAGCGTGCCACATGGCCCCTGCCCGCTCCCCGCCGCGGCGGCTTGCAGAGCCCGCGTCCGGCCTGCCCCGGGCCGAACCGGGCCGCCCCCCCGCAACCCTAGCGCCCAAGCACCTCTGTTGCCCCGCCACCGGCGAGCGTCGCCTCCGCTGCTTGATACGTCCATTTTGCATCATGCTTTTATATCAATATTTATTGCATTATGGGCTGTTATTACACATTATATCTCAATACTTATGGCTATTCTCTCTTATTTTACAAGGTTTACCATGAAGAGGGGGAATGCCGGCAACTGGAATTCTGGCTGGAAAAGGAGCAAACATTGGAAACCTATTCTACACTGCTCCAAAAATCCTGAAACTCCATGAAACTTATTTTTGGAATTAATAAGAATTATTGAGCGGAAGAAACACCTCAGGGGGCCCACACCCTGGCCAGGAGGGTGGGGGGCGCGCCCACCCCTACTGGGCGCGCCCCCTGTCTCCTGCGCCCCCTGGTGGCCCTCCGGTGTCCATCTTCTGCTATATGAAGGCTTTTACCCTGGAAAAAATCATGGGCAATCTTACAGGACGAAACTCCGCCGCCATGAGGCGGAACCTTGGCGAAACCAATCTAGGGCTCCAGCGGAGCTGTTCTACCGGGGAAACTTCCCTTCGGGAGGGGGAAATCATCACCATCATCATCACCAACGATCCTCTCATCGGGAGGGGGTTAATCTCCATCAACATCTTCACCAGCACCATCTCCTCTCAAAACTCTAGTTCATCTCTTGTATCCAATCTTGTTTCCAAACCATAAATTGGTACCTGTGGGTTGCTAGTAGTGTTGATTACTCCTTGTAGTTGATGCTAATTGGTTTACTTGGTGGAAGATCATATGTTCAGATCCTTAATGCATATTATTACTCCTCTAATTATGAACATGAATATGCTTTGTGAGTAGTTACGTTTGTTCCTGAGGACATGGGTGAAGTCTTGCTATTAGTAGTCATGTGAATTATGTATTCGTTCGATATTTTGATGAGATGTATGTTATCTTTCCTCTAGTGGTGTTATGTGAACGTCGACTACATGACACTTCACCATTATTTGGGCCTAGAGGAAGGCATAGGGAAGTAATAAGTAGATGATGGGTTGCTAGAGTGACAGAAGCTTAAACCCTAGTTTATGCATTGCTTCGTTAGGGGCTGATTTGGATCCATATGTCTAATTCTGTAGTTAGGTTTACCTTAATACTTCTTTTGTAGTTGCGGATGCTTGCAATAGGGGTTAATCATAAGTGGGATGCTTGTCCAAGTAAGGGCAGTACCCAAGCACCGGTTCAACCACATATCAAATTATCAAAGTACCGAACCCGAATCTTATGAGCGTGATGAAAACTAGCTTGACGATAATTCACATGTGTCCCCGGGAGCTCTTTTCTCATTATAAGAAATTGTCCAGGCTTATCCTTTTCTACAAAAAGGTTGGGCCACCTTGCTGCACTTTATTTACTTTCATTGCTTGTTACTCGTTACAATTTATCTTATCACAAAACTATCTGTTACCTACAATTTCAGTGCTTGCAGAGAAAACCTTACTGAAAACTGCTTATCATTTTCTTCTCCTCCTCGTTGGGTTCGACACTTTTACTTATCGAAAGGACTACGATAGATCCCCTACACTTGTGGGTCATCACTGCTCCGCCCGATCCGCCAGCGCCCCGCCTCCTCGTGCCCGTTCTGGATCGAGAGGAGGAGCCCCTCGACCCCGAGCTCCACACCGCCGGCCATCGACCCCGCCACCTGCCAGAGGCCTTGCCGTGTCACCCCGCCGATGACCTCAACCCCAGGTCGCGCCGCCCCTGTTTTCCCCTGTCCCCCCGTGCTTCTCTCCCTCCCTCATGTTCTCCCTCGCAGCAGGACGACACCGCCCTTGGAGATCGCCGGCGCCGTCCTCCGGTGACCGAATCCGGCCACCCGCGGCCCCGTCCCGGCCTCCTCCACGCCCCTCCGGCCTAGCCATCCCCGTCGCAAGCTGTCACTGCCCTGCCTTCCCTCGATCCCCTCTGGATCGAGGAGGAGGACGACGACAAGCTGCCGGCCACGTGGGACAGGCCTCGTCCGGCCCATCTCCCTCTAGCCCACCGGCCTCCTCCGTGTACTGGGCTAGGCCCAATGTGAGCACTCCCCCAACCACAGTTTCGACCCGTTTTTTCTTCTTCCCAGTTCTGCGAATTTTGGCCAAGTCTGGAAAATCATCATATTATGTGATCATGTTTGCATGGCCATATCTTCATGCATGTTGCTCCATTTTGTGCTTATGATATGTCAAAATGTTCATCTCTTGATGCTCTCTACATGATGGCTGCATTTGCATTCATGTAACTATTCATCTTGATGACATAATCATCATTGCAAAACTGCCAAGTGTTATAAACTGCTGGAATATGCTGATTGTTAACATCATGTATGCATCTTGTGAGTGGTGTAACTTTGTACCCGTTGACGCTATGGTGATGATCTTGATATGCACATGTTCTTCTCAGCATGCTCTACATGTTTATATGCTTTGCATTCATGTTAGGGTGAATCTTGACATGTTAATCCCTGATGCAAAAGTGCAGTTGCTGCAAACTACTGAAAACTGTTATAACTTGCCCTTTTGTTTTTTATATCTTTTTGTGTGATTTTTCTTTAGGGCATCATGTCTACATGTTTTAGGAGCATATTTTTTTCCATCTTTGCAGTGGTGCAATCCATGTATTTCGATATGCCCTTTAGTGAGTGCATCGAGCTTGTGAAGTGGGCTACTTGCTGTTAATGTTCTGTCTTGCCGAATCTGTTATATCTTGTTGCCATGTTTGCTTGTTGCTACCAATTAATCCATGCATAATCTGGAGATGCTTAGTTGACATGTTTTTATTTACATGTTATGCTCTATCATGCCATACCTTTTGATGCCCCATATATGTCCTGCAGCATATTTTTTCATTGCCATGAACATGCTTATATTATGTTTCACTTTTCTGTTAACTTCATGATGCTACGTTGTGAGATTGATATTAATTAATATATGCCTCTTTTGGGGAAGCTCAAATTACATGTTTTGAAGTATATTATGATACTGTTGCCCAGATGTCAAGTTTGTTAATTTTGGATATCATATGCCTCTGTTCAATGCTTGCAAACATGCTATCATAATGTTGCTATTTTACACTTGCTGAAACTGTTTCAATGTTCAATCTTGTCTTGTTGTTTCCCACTAAACCATGAGCCATATGCATATGATGCCTTGATGTTATTTTCTCTTTGTTATGTGTGGTTCGATGGAATTCCCTTGGTTGCTATGTATAGTTGCTGCAACATCTTTGTTTCATGCCTCCAACATGCCATCGTATTAACTCCGCTCATGTATATGCTCCTATGTTATAAATTTGCATTTTGCATTGATCATATTGGTTTAATCTTGATGCCTATGAACCTTAACCTTAATGATATTTGAAGTTTATTATATTTACATGAAGTGCATATCAAGTTTGTGCTTATATGATTCTTGTAGCATGTTGTTGTGATAGTTGCAAAGTGCCTAGTTGCTATTTTGGGCAGATTGTTGTTATATCTTGTTTGGAGTGTATGTGTTGCACCGTTGCTCCGTTTTGAGCTGCTCTATATGAAACTTTCTTAGAATTACATGTAGTTTCATCATGTCATGTTGAATCCTTGCTTTGGGTGTGTTTGCTTGATGTTTGAATGCATTTTGCATCAATGCCATGTTTAACTTGTTTTGCTCATATCCTTTAGACCGTAGCTCCGAATTAAATGAACTTTATATGTAACTTGACTAGAATCTCGTGTAGATCACCATGGTGCATCTTAACTTGCTGTTTAACAACTTGAACATAATGTGTATTCAGATCTGGACCAATTTTCGAAATTTGCATATGGGGACTTACCAGAATTGCTATATGTTGTTTCCGGCCTCATTTAAACTTGCTTTGATGTGATGTTCTTGTTTGCATCATCTCTTGCCATGAGTAGCATCTTATAGCCTTTTCATGCATCATACTTGATTGTGCATCATGCCTTGTTCATGTGTTGTTTGTTTACTATGTTGTTTGCTTCTTTCCGGTTGTGCTTCTTCTCGATAGTTCCGGATACATTGCAATTGTGAGGATCCGTTCGACTATGCTTGGTTCGTCTTCGCCCGTTCGTCTTCTTCATGGACTCGTTCTTCTTCGTAGCAGGATTTCAGGCAAGATGATCGTTACCCTGGATCTCACTACTATCATTGCTATGCTAGTTGTCTCGATGCTATCGCTATGTCGCGCTTCCTACCACTTGTTTATCAAGCCTCCCAAATTGCCATGTCAGCCCCTAACCTTTTTCACCCTTCCTAACAAATCATTGTCTGGCTAAGTTACCGCTTTGCTCAGCCCATCTTATAGCGTTGTTAGTTGCAGGTGAAGTTGAAGATTGCTCCATGTTGGAATATGATTATGTGGGATATCACAATATCTCTTATTTAGTTAATGCATCTATATACTTGGTAAAGCGTGGAAGGCTCGGCCTTATGCCTGGTGTTTTGTTCCACCCTTGTCGCCCTAGTTTCTGTCATACCGGTGTTATGTTCCTTGATTTTGCGTCCCTAACACGGTGAGGGGTATGGGACCCTCTTGATAGTTCGCTTTGAATAAAACTCCTCCAGCAAGGCCCAACGTTGGTTTTCCATTTGCCTAATAACAACTAAAACTTAAATAGGGGATTTTCTCCGGACCCGTAGTATTTTTTAATCAACCCCCGGGCCAATGCTCCTCTGAGTGTTGGTCCAACCTGGGCGATGTCCGGCGCCCCCTGGGCAACCAGGGTCTCAGCCAACCCGACGTCTTGCCCATCTGTTGTGCCCTGAGAACGAGATACGTGCGGATCCTATCAGGATTTGTCGGCACAACGGGAGGTCTTGCTGGTTTTGTTTTACCATTGTCGAAATGTCTTGTGCACCGGGACCCCGATTCTGATCGGATGTCCCACGATGGAGGATTGTCTCCGCGGATCGTGAGCTTATAATGGGCTAAGTTGGGACACCCCTGCAGGGTTTAAACTTTCGAGAGCCGTGCCCGCGGTTATGTGGCAGATGAGAATTCGTTAATATCCGGTTGTAGAGAACTTGACACCAGATTCGAATTAAAATACCCAACCACATGTGTAACCGTGATGGTCTCTTTTCGAGTGGGTCAAGATGAGAACACGGTGGTGTTATGTTTGAACGTAAGTAGTTTAGGATCACTTATTGATCATTACTAGTTTGCGACCGTTTGCGTAGCTTCTCATCGTATTCTTGTATTCATAAGTTAGCCACCATATCTTTCTTAGTCGCTGCTGCAACCTCACCACTTATCCATTTTCCATACCCATTAAGCTTTGCTAGTCTTGATACCCATGGTAATGGGATTGCTGAGTCCTCGTGGCTCACAGATTACTACAATAATAGTTGCAGGTACAGGTAATGCGATGATCATGACGTGGGAGCGATGCTTGCTTGTCTTAAGTTCTTCTTCTGCTTCCTGGTCGGCAGCCTGGGCTAGCAGGGTGGATGTCATTTGAGTTTCTGTTTGTGTTTCATCCGTAGTCGGATGCTGCTCTTATGTTTGATATTGTTGTATTCATGTGGCATTGTATGCCTCTTGTATGCATCCCCAATTATTATGTAATGGTACGATGTAATGATATCCACCTTGCAAAAGCGTCTCCAATATGCGCTTCTATCCTTGGTGGGATCTTCGAGTTCCTTTAGGATAGGGTCGCATATTGGGCGTGACATCGCAGGAGATAACATATATGTCTATTTGGATAAACAGGCTTCGATGTTAGCGGCAACCTCCCACGCCACCGAAGTGTCCAAACTAAAGCGTAAGTTGGAGGAAAAGCAAGGTATGCGATACGGAAACATATCTGAAATGATATGAGTTCTGCTTTGTTATCCAAATGAGTTTTATAATTATGCTCATAGTTGACGCATCTGAGGTCGAGACCCTCAAGAGTGAGTTGGCCGAAGACAAGAAGGAGGCAGAGGAGGAACGAGCCGCCCACCTAAAACATGAAGCAAGGTTGGATGAAGTCCAACAAGATCTCAAGGATGCTATAAGCAAATGTGAGTCCTTGGAGCGCAAGGTGTCGGATAAAGACTCCGAACTCGCTACGACGCTCCAAAGTGCGAAGCAAGCCCGGGTGGAAGCCCAAGGCGCCTGCCAGGAGATCCAAGAGGCAAAGCAGATTGTGGCGGGTAAGGCCTTTAATTTGCAGAGCAAATTTGTAAGGAGAAGGTACATCTTACTGACCCGCATTTGGAGTTCTCCAGGAGCATTTGCGGATCTACCTCGGCGTATTGTTGATCCTGCGGAGTTCTTCCAAGCCGAAGAGGGGAGCTCAACGAAGAAGCTGTTCTGGTCGCAGTATCTTGCACCAGAGCATCCAGTGCCCCTCAGTGATCAGCTGAAGCTGCTGACCGAACTGCATAGGGTGGCCGAATTGGCCATGAAGGATGTTATAATCCGTCTTTGGCCAGCCGAACCCATACCCAGCAGTTACTTTGGGCTCATGAAGCGGCTAGTCAATGCCTGCCCTCAGTTTGAGGCGATAAAGCGGTCAGTCTGTATCGAAGGTGCCCGGATGGCCTTCGCCCGTGTCAGAGTGCAGTGGGCGAAGATGAATGCCACCAAGCTTGCAACCGAGGGACCGCCCACATGCAAGGAGCACCGCACACCGAAGCAGTATTTTGACGAAGTCCTAGAAGAATCCCACAATGTAGAGGGCCAGTATTCGAAGGACTTCATTTTTGAATGAATGTATCTGTGCTACCCGAACTTTGTATTATGAAAACAAGGCTTTTGTATAATATTTTTGCTTGTTTCATCTCAAATTATGTCCCTCCTGTGCGGCCGTTTACGGTATCTGGGAGTTGGCAAGTCGTCGGCTTCAGCCCCCACGTAGGTAGTACGGGGGATGTTCGGAACAGCACATGAACACACTTAACCCAGTGGCTTGTTCCTTGAAGGAGGTGGTAGTGCGGCGAAGCAGGCAATTAGATTATGCGGCTTTATCACTCTCACTTAGCCATAGGAGTTTGACAATAGGATTGTAGGCACAACCACTGGTATTGTTCGATTATCCGAACTTGGGTGCTGTAGATGCCTGACCAGGTGAAGACCGGTCCTTAGCGTAACACGGAAGAAATCGCAAGAGATTTATACTTAATCACTGAATAGCTGACCAGCTCTCACCGCATCATGACAGTTAGATTTCGGCTTTTTCTACTGAGGCGTTTATCCAGATGAACCAGAAACGCAATCATAGTAGTTCTCCCTTTACTACCTTAGCCGAACAAGAGGAACGTAAGGTAGTAACCACAGGAGCCGGGCAACCCAACTATTGACCAAAGACATGATTCGGAGCCGATGCATATAATGCTATATTCAAGACGTCAAATTGTACTATAGAAGTGTTCGAACTTTTTAAGAAAATGTATGTGGCTGAATAGAGCCTTGGCGATTTAAGTCGTACCAAGGTGTACATGACAATCGGACGAAAAAGAGGGAATACAGATTAGCCAGTATCGAATAGGTTGGGCAAAAAACTGCTTCCATTATAGTCTGATTGATACGTCAAAACATATTTGTACAGATAGTGCGATAAGCATCAAGGCTGTTTTACATGCCGAGCACAAGGGAAAGCTGTGTACCGGTCCTAAAAAAAGGAAGAGATGATCTTTGAATATCCTTTAGATACTCTGCCACACGTCTGCGCTCCTTTTCGCCTTGGTGTATGATCCTTTGAGAGGATCAATGACCGGGTTTTCATAAGGGGCCTGGAAAAAGGGCCATTGACACTATCAAAAGGTGATGTGGGTTGTAAGGAACCTGAAAAAACAAAAATAAGAAAAATAAGAGGATATGAGGGTCCAGGCAGGGTCGAGCCGTATTGTGGACTTTATCTTTGATATGCCTCCATCTTTGCCCATGGTACCTTTAGTTCGTAGTTATGTACGCGCCATACATATGCCGCAATTCGGTTGGGGCTGAGATGGAGGCCGAATTTCTAATCGAGCTCCCGACGAGCTGGACTGTCGTTCTGCAGGGTAGTCCGGACTCTTTTCATAGTGTCCGAGGGCTTGACTGCCGATGTAGGGTTTGGCTTGATAAGGCTGATACGTCTCCAACGTATCTATAATTTTTGATTGCTCCATGTTACTTTATCTACTGTTTTAGGCGATATTGGGCTTTATTTTCCACTTTTATATTATTTTTTGGGACTAACCTATTAACCGGAGGCCCAGCCCAGATTTGTTGTTTTATGCCTATTTCAGTGTTTCGAGGAAAAGGAATATCAGACGGAGTCAAAACAGAACGAAATCAACTTGAGAAGTTATTTTTGGAAGGAAAGCCACCCGATGGACTTGGAGTGCACATCAAGGAAGAAGGGAGGCGCCCATGAGGGTGGGGGGCGCCCCCTGCCTCATGCCCCCCCTTCGGTCCACCAACGTACTCCTTTCACCCATATATACCTACGTACCCTAAAACTTCCAGAACAGAAGATAGATCGGGAGTTCTGCCGCCGCAAGCCTTTGTAGCCACCAAAACCTCTCGGGAGCCCGTTCCGGCACCCTGCCGGAGGGGGAACCCATCACCGGTGGCCATCTTCATCATCCCGGCGCTATCCATGACGAGGAGGGAGTAGTTCACCCTCGGGGCTGAGGTTATGTACCAGTAGCTATGTGTTTGATCTCTCTCTCTCTCTCTCTCTCTCTCTCTCGTGTTCTCTCTCGTGTTCCCTCTATGGCATGATCTTGATGTATCCCGAGCTTTTCTATTGTAGTTGGATCTTATGATGTTTCCCCCCCTCTACTCTCTTGTGATGAATTGAGTTTCCCCTTTGAAGTTATCTTATCGGATTGAGTCTTTTATGAGAACACTTGATGTATGTCTTACGATCCACTTGATGTATGTTTTGGTGATCAACTTGCGGGTTTCGTGACATTGGGAACCTATGCATAGGGGTTGGCACACGTTCTTGACTCTCCGGTAGTAGCTTTGGGGCACTCTTTGAAGTACTTTTATGTTGGTTGGATGAATCTGAGATTGTGTGACGCATATCATATAATCATGCCCATGGATACTTGAGGTGACAATGGAGTATCTAGGTGACATTAGGGTTTTGGTTGATTTGTGTCTTAAGGTGTTATTCTAGTACGAACTCTTTTATAGATCGATCCGAAACAATAACTTTGAGGTGGTTTCATACCCTACCATAATCTCTACGTTTGTTCTCCGCTATTAGTGGCTTTGGAGTGACTCTTTGTTGCATGTTGAGGGCTTGTTATATGATCTATCTATGTTATTGGTGTTGAGAGAACTTGCACTAGTGAAAGTATGAACCCTAGGCCTTGTTTCCTATCATTGCAATACCATTTACGCTCACTTTTACCACTTGTTACCTTGCTGTTTTTATTATTTCAGATTAAAAAAACCTTTATCTACTATCTATTTTGCCCTTGTATCACCATCTCTTCGCCGAACTAGTGCACCTATACAGTTTACCATTGTATTGGGTGTGTTGGGGACACAAGAGACTCTTTGTTATTTGGTTGCAGGGTTGCTTGAGAGAGACCATCTTCATCCTACGCCTCCTACAGATTGATAAACCTTAGGTCATCCACTTGAGGGAAATTTGCTACTGTCCTACAAACCTATGCACTTGCAGGCCCAACAACGTCTACAAGAAGAAGGTTGTGTAGTAGACATCAAGCTCTTTTCTGGCATTGTTGCCAGGGAGGTGAGTGCTTGAAGGTATATCTTTAGATCTTGCAATCGAATCTTTTTGTTTCTTGTTTTATCACTAGTTTAGTTTATAAAAGAAAACTACAAAAAATGGAGTTAAATTTGTCTCATACGCTTCACCTTTTTAATATCTTTCGTGAGTATGATGGAAAGGAAAATTGTGCTCAAGTACTAGAAGAAGAATTACATAGAATTCTTGGCATAAAATATGTGAATGATGAGCATGATTGCAATGTTGTTAGTACGAGTTCTTTGAATATCCATGATGCTAATGATGATTGCACTAGTTATGATGAAAATGTCTCCTATAAACATGTAAATTTTTGTAGAGTGCATTGGTTTTGTAAGTACACACCAAATAGGGAAGATAAATATTGCAAGAGGCATAAGTACGTAGAAACCAAATTGTTGCAAGAAGAGCTAGATGAATGTGCTGAAAGATTCAATATTTATAGTACCCCTTGTGAACTTTGCAATGAACATGGTCATTTAAAGCTCCAATTCTATTTGTTTCTTGATCAAGTCGTTTCCAAATATTGTGATAATTTGATTACCTTTGAGCATCATAAAGAGCTTAGCCTTCTTTTAGGTTATGAAGAAATGAAACGTATAACTGAGGGTATTCCAAAATTTAATCTTGATAGATTTCTTGATTTTGATCTAGAGGATATTTATATGTTTTGTGTGGAGAATTGCATTGAAAATCCTTATATTGCCAATTACATAAAGAAAAGAAAGCAAATAGAAGATGATGAGAATACTAATGAAAGGGAAGAGACTTCCCAATATCCTCCTATTATTTCTCATGATGAATCAGGTAACGAGGGGGAGCTTTCTATTCAACCAATCTCATCAATAAGGAGCTCAAAGAGGAAGGTTAAACCCACACATAATGTGAAGAAGAAAAAGAAAATAAGGAGCAACAAAGGTAGAAAGGTATCGCTCCCAAATGATGTTGCTCCTACTACTCATTGTGATGATGATAATTGTTTTACTATTGGTGCTATCCATATTTTTAATGATGAGAGTGATTATGCTTATGATATGAAAGGTCCCAAGCTTGGGGATGCTACGTTTAGTGAAGATGATATTTTTAGCATCCCAAGTTTTGATATGCAAATTTGTTATGATGATAGCATGCCTCCTACTTATGATGATTATATTGATGAAAGTGGGCTTGGAAGAGTGTCAACTTTAGGAAGTAGTGATCCCACTATTTTGGAGGATGTTGAATCTTATTGTGATGAACATGAAAGTGGATTTGGAAGAGTGTCAACTTTATTTAGTGATTCCACTATCTTGGGAGAGGTTTCAATCGATTATGATGAGAACGAAGTTGCTACTTATGATGATTATTGTGATGAAACTTATGCCATAAAACGTAGTGATGATTATATTTACAAATCTTGTCATGATTATGATTACCCTTTTTCTGAACATTACTCTTTTAATGTGGAAACAATTTTTAGTGGTCAAGTCTCTTATGATACTCCCACTATTCCGAATGAGAAGAAATTTCCTTATGTGGAGAGTAGTAAATTGTCTATGCTTGTAGATCATGAAAAGAATGCTTTAGGTGCTGGTTATATTGTTGAATTCATCCATGATGCTACTGAAAATTATTATGAGATAGGAACATATGCTTGTAAGAATTGCAATAATATCAAATTTCCTCCCTATGTGCTTAAATTCTTGAAGCTATGCTTGTGTTACCTTCCTATGCTAGTTGATTATTGTTCCCATAAGTTGTTTTCTCAAAAAATCCCTATGCATAGGAAGTGGATTAGACTTAAATGTACTAGTCATATTCTTCATGATGCTCCCGTTATGTTTCAATTCTTATCTTTTATTTTGGCATCATTGTCATCATCATGCCTAGCTAGAAAGGCATTAAAGAAAAGCTCTTGTTGGGAGACAACCCAATATTTACCCTTACTGTTTTTTGTGTGTCCACATGATTATGATACTGTAGTAATCATGTTTTATAGCTTTTGTTTCAATAAAGTGCCAAGTAGAACCTTTGGGAAGACTTGGGTGAAGTTTATGTGATCTTGCTGTGAAAAACAGAAACTTTAGTGCTCACGAGATAGCTGCCTTTTTTTTACTGGAGAGTGCTTTTAGGTTGATTCTTTTTGCAGATGATTAATAGACAAATTTTTCAGGTCCAGAAATTTATTTCATAATTTTTGGGGTTCCAGAAGTATATGTTTTATACAGATTACTACAGACTGTTCTGTTTTTGACAGATTCTGTTTTCTATGTGTTGTTTGCTTATTTTGATGATTCTAAGAGTAGAATCGGGGGGTATGAACCATAGAGAAGTTAGAATACAGTAGATATTACACCAATATGAATTTAGAATGAATTTATTACAGTACCTAAGTGGTGGTTTTATTTTCTTATACTAACGGAGCTTACGAGTTCTGTTTTGAGTTTTGTGTGGTTGAAGTTTTCAAGTTTTGGGTAAAGATTCGATGGACTATGGAATAAGGAGTGACAAGAGCCTAAGCTTGGGGATTTACAAGGCACCCCAAGGTAATATTCAAGGACAACCAAGAGCCTAAGCTTGGGGATGCCCCGGAAGGCATTCCCTCTTTCGTCTTCGTTCATCGGTAACTTTACTTAGAGCTATATTTTTATTCACCACATGATATGTGTTTTGCTTGGAGCGTCATTTTCTTTTGTTAGTGTTTGCTTGATGTTAGTTAGAATAATGTTTTGCTTCTTTAGTTTCAATAAAAATGTCAAGGATAGCCTTTGCCATGCTTATTTTGCTAGTACATGTTGCTGTTTGAAAACACAAAGTTTACCTCTGTTGCAAAAAATTCCTAGAAAAGTCAGAAAATGGTATAACGTTGAATCTTTTTGCATATTAAGCTCAGATAAATTTATTACAGTGGGAATTTTAGTTCATAATTTTTTGGGTTCAGGGAAGTATAGATACTCTTGCATTTTTTACAGACGGTATTGTTTTGACAGATTGCTGTTATGGTTGCATTGTTTGCATATGTTTGCTTGTTTAATGATTCTATTTGAGGATAGGAGTATTAAATATACAGAGGCATTTAGTATGCAATGTTGAATAATAATTTTAGTGATTTGTTACAGTAGAAAATGATAAGGTTTTGCATTGGTTTATACTAACCTATCTCACGAGTTCTTGTTGAGTTTGTTGTGAATGAAGCTTTTGATAAAAAGAGAAACCATGATATGAGAGGAATTAAGGAGACACAAAAGCTCAAGCTTGGGGATGCCCAAGGCACCCCAAGATAATATTTCAAGAAGTCTCAAGCATCTAAGCTTGGGGATGCCCCGGTAGGCATCCCACCTTTCTTCTTCAACAACTATCGATTAGTATCGGTTGAGCCTAAGTTTTTACTTCTCCACAAGAGTTGTGCTATCCTTGCAATGTAGTTTTATTTAGCTTTGCTTGCTGTTTGAATAAAGTATCAAGATCTGAAATTATTAAATGGGAGAGTCTTCACATAGTTGCATAATTATTCGACTACTCATTGATCTTCACTTATATCTTTCGGAGTAGTTTGTCATTTGCTCTAGTACTTCACTTATATCTTTTAGAGCACGGTGGTGGTATTATTTTTAAGAAATAGATGAACTCTCATGCTTCACTTATACTATTTTGAGAGTCTTTAATAGCATGGTAATTTGCTTAATATTAAATATACTTGGTATTCAAGATATGTGAAACTTTCTTTTGAGTGCGTTGAATACTAAGATAAGTTTGATGCTTGATAATTGTTTTGAGATATGGAGGTGATAATATCAAAGTCATGCTAGTTTGGTGATTATGAATTTAAAGAATGCTTGTGTTGAAGTTTGTGATTCCCGTAGCTTGCACGTATGGTGAACCGCTTTGGATGAAGTTGGAGCACAATTTTATTTATTGATTGTCTTCCTTATGAGTGGCGGTCGGGGACGAGCGATGGTCTTTTCCTACCAATCTATCCCCCTAGGAGCATACGCATAGTGCTTTGGTTTTTAATGACTTCTAAATTTTTGCAACAAGTGCATGAGTACTTTTGATTAATGTTGAATCCATGGATTATACGCACCCTTTCACCCTTCCATTATTGCTAGCCTCTCTTGTGCCACGCAACTTTCGCCGGTACCATACACCCACCATATACCTTCCTCAAAACAGCCACCATACCTACCTATCGTGGCATTTCCATAGCCATTCCGAGATATATTGCCATGCAACTTTCCACCGTTTCGTTCATATGACACACATTACTTTTATCATATTGCTTTTTGCATGAACGTGTAGTTGACATTGTATTTGTGGCAAGGCCACCTTCACAATTTTCATACATGTCGCTCTTGATTCATTGCATATCCCGGTACACTGCCGGAGGCATTCATATAGAGTCATATTTTGTTCTAAGAATCGAGTTGTAATTGTTGAGTTGTAAGAAAAATAAAAGTGTGATGATCATCATTATTAGAGCATTGTCCCAGTGAGGAAAGGATGATGGAGACTATGATTCCCCCATAAGTCGGGATGAGACTCCGGACGAAAAAAAAGAGGCCATAAAAAAGAGAGAGAAAAGGCTCAATAAAAAAATGAGAGAAAAAGAGAGAAGGGACAATGTTACTATCCTTTTACCACACTTGTGCTTCAAAGTAGCACCATGATCTTCATGATAGAGAGAGTCTCATATGTTGTTACTTTCATATACTAGTGGGAATTTTTCATTATAGAACTTGGCTTGTATATTCCAATGATGGGCTTCCTCAAAAGTGCCCTAGGTCTTCGTGAGCAAGCAAGTTGGATGCACACCCACTTAGTTTCTTTTGTTGAGCTTTCATATATTTATAGCTCTAGTGCATCCGTTGCATGGCAATCCCTACTCACTCACATTGATATCTATCAATGGGCATCTCCATAGCCCGTTGATACGCCTAGTTGATGTGAGACTATCTTCTCCTTTTTTGTCTTCTCCACAACCACCATTCTATTCCATATATAGTGCTATGTCCATGGCTCACGCTCATGTATTGCGTGAAAGTTGAAAGAGTTTGAGATTACAAAAGTATGAAACAATTGCTTGGCTTGTCATCGACGTTGTGCATGATTAAATACTTTGTGTGATGAAGATAAAGAAACAGCCAGACTATATGATTTTGTAGGGATAACTTTCTTTAGCCATGCTATTTTGAGAAGACATGATTGCTTTGATTAGTATGTTTGAAGTATTATTACTTTTATGTCAATATGAACTTTTGTCTTGAATCTTTCGGATCTGAATATTCATACTACAATTAAGAAGATTTACATTGAAATTATGCCAAAGTATCACTCCGCATAAAAAATTCTCTTTTTATCATTTACCTACTCGAGGACGAGCAGGAATTAAGCTTGGGGATGCTTAATACATCTCCAATGTATCTATAATTTTTGATTGCTCCATGCTACTTTATCTACTGTTTTAGGCAATATTGGGCTTTATTTTCCACTTTTATATTATTTTTTGGGACTAACCTATTAACCGGAGGCCCAGCCCAGATTTGCGGTTTTGTGCTTATTTCAGTGTTTCGAGGAAAAGGAATATCACACGGAGTCAAAACGGAACGAAATCAACTGGAGAAGTTATTTTTGGAATGAAAGCCACCCGATGGACTTGGAGTGCACGTCAGGGAAGAAGGGAGGTGCCAACGAGGGTGGGGCGCGCGCCCACCCCCCTGGGGCGCACCCCCTGCCTTGTGGCCCCCCCTTCGGTCCGCCGACGTACTCCTTTCACCCATATATACCTACATACCCTAAAACTTCCAGAACAGAAGATAGATCGGGAGTTCCACCGCCGCAAGCCTCTGTAGCCACCAAAAACCTCTCGGGAGCCCGTTCCGGCACCCTGCCGGAGGGGGAACCCATCACCGGTGGCCATCTTCATCATCCTGGCGCTATCCATGACGAGGAGGGAGCAGTTCACCCTCGGGGCTGAAGGTATGTACAAGTAGCTATGTGTTTGATCTCTCTCTCTCTCTCTCTCTCTCGTGTTCGCTCTCGTGTTCCCTCTATGGCACGATCTTGATGTATCCCGAGCTTGCTATTGTAGTTGGATCTTATGATGTTTCTCCCCCTCTACTCTCTTGTGATGAATTGAGTTTCCCCTTTGAAGTTATCTTATCGAATTGAGTCTTTTATGAGAACACTTGATGTATGTCTTGCGATCCACTTGATGTATGTTTTGGTGATCAACTTGCGGGTTTCGTGACATTGGGAACCTATGCATAGGGGTTGGCACACGTTCTTGACTCTCCGGTAGTAGCTTTGGGGCACTCTTTGAAGTACTTTTATGTTGGTTGGATGAATCTGATATTGTGTGACGCATATTGTATAATCATGCCCACGGATACTTGAGGTGACAATGGAGTATCTAGGTGACATTAGGGTTTTGGTTGATTTGTGTCTTAAGGTGTTATTCTAGTACGAACTCTTTTATAGATCGATCCGAAAGGATAACTTTGAGGTGGTTTCGTACCCTACCATAATCTCTATGTTTGTTCTCCGCTATTAGTGGCTTTGTAGTGACTCTTTGTTGCATGTTGAGGGCTTGTTATATGATCTATCTATGTTATTGGTGTTGAGAGAACTTGCACTAGTGAAAGTATGAACCCTAGGCCTTGTTTCCTATCATTGCAATACCGTTTACGCTCACTTTTACCACTTGTTACCTTGCTTTTTTTTATTATTTTAGATTACAAAAACCTTTATCTACTATCTATTTTGCACTTGTATCACCATCTCTTCGCCGAAGTAGTGCACCTTTACAATTTACCATTGTATTGGGTGTGTTGGGGACACAAGAGACTCTTAGTTATTTGGTTGCAGGGTTTCTTGAGAGAGACTATCTTCATCCTACGCCTCCTACGGATTGATAAACCTTAGTTCATCCACTTGAGGGAAATTTTCTACTGTCCTACAAACCTGTGCACTTGCAGGCCCAACAACGTCTACAAGAAGAAGGTTGTGTAGTAGACATCAAAGGCCACCCTGTACTTCCGCTGCGAGGTCCGCGGTGTGTTCCTCAGTACGGAGGGAGTGCTCCATGTTTCCATTGACTATTATAACACCGCGTGGTCCTGACATCTTGAGTTTTAGATAGGCATAGTGCGGGACCGCATTGAAGCGAGTGAACGTGGTTCGTCCAACCAGTGCATGATAGCCACTTCGGAAAGGTATGATGTCGAAGATCAAGTCTTCGCTTTGGAAGTTGTCCAGCGAACTGAAGACGACTTCCAATGTGATTGAGCCCGTGCAGCGGGCCTCTACACCAGGTATTACTCCTTTGAAGGTAGTTTTGGTGGGCTTAATTCTTGACGAGTCAATACACATTTTGCGGACCGTGTCCTGGTAGAGCAATTTAAGACTGCTACCACCGTCCATGAGGACTCTCGTGAGGTGGAATCCATCAATAATTGGGTTGAGGACCAGCGCGGCCGAACCTCCATGACGGATACTGGTCGGATGGTCTCTGCGACCGAAAGTGATCGTACATGCTGACCATGGGTTGAATTTTGGGGTGACTGGCTCTATCACATAGACGTCCTTTAATGCATGCTTGCGCTCCCTCTTGGGGATGTGAGTAGCGTATATCATGTTCACTATTTTAACCTCGGGGAAAAATTTCTTCTATCCCCCTGTGTTCGCTGGGCGAGGCTCCTTGTCGTCGTCCTTGCTGGGCGACCCTTTCCCCTTATGTTCGGTGTTTAACTTACCGGCATGTTTAAAGACCCAACAACTTCTATTGGTATGGTTGGCAGGCTTGTCAGGGGTGTCGTGAATCTGGCAAGGTCGATCAAGTATTCGGTCCAGGCTAGATGAACCGTCTTTGTTTCTTTTGAATGGCTTCTTCCACTGACCGGATTTGGAGCCACTGAATCCGACGTTGACCGTCGTGTCTTCAGTATTGTCATTGTTGCTTCGACGCTTGTTTTTGTTGCGTCGATGCCTACCGTTGCCGTTTCTAGCTTCAGAAGTGCCAAGGTCGCTGGTACTATTGCTGCTAAGGGCTAGCCGGCTATCTTCGCCCGTGCAAAAGCGGGTCATGAGTGTTGTAAGGGCTGCCATGGACTTTGGCTTCTCTTGGCCGAGGTGTCGGGCGAGCCATTCGTCGCGGATACTGCATTAAAAAGCTGTTAAGGCTTCAGCGTCCGGACAGTCGACAATTTGGTTCTTTTTAATTAGGAACCTAGTCCAGAATTTTCTGGCCGACTCTCCAGGCTGCTCGACTATGTGACTGAGGTCGTCGGCGTCTAGAGGCCGGATATAAGTGCCTTGGAAGTTGTCTCTAAAGCCATCTTCCAAGTCTTCCCAGCTTCCAATAGAGTTTTCTGGGAGGCTGTTTAACCAGTGCCGAGCTAGTCCTTTAAGTTTTAGGGGGAGATATTTGATGGCGTGTAAATCGTCACTGCGAGGCATGTGAATGTGGAGAAGTCTTCAATCCATACAGCGGGATCTGCTGTGCCATGGTATGATTCAATGTTCACGGGTTTAAACCCTTCTGGGAATGGGTGCTCCATTACCTCATCGGTGAAGCATAGGGGAGTGTGCGGCACCTCTGTATCGGGCAATGTCACGATGCAGTTCAGATGGAATCCACATGCGGTTTTCGGCCCAGGTGAAGTTATGCTTGTCGCGCCAGGCCTAATGGTCGTCTTCTCGCTCTAGGACACGTCCCCTTGATCTGGTCTGACCGGCTCTGTTGTCCAGGTCCAATCATAGGTCATAAGTGTATCCTGCAGCCGATGTCTCTCTGCCTCTACGACGGGGTGGTGCGGGATGGTGTTCGGCTTGAGTTACCGCTCTGTCCCGGCCACGTGCTGGTTGGTCAGGTCCACCGGCAGCGTTACACATTGGTGGTATAGGCTCCAGGGCCTCATTGTCGAATTGGGGTAGCATCTTGTGCTTCGGGAAACTCTTAGTTGGTCGTTCGAGGCCGTATTCCTCGGCTGCCAGGACATTAGTCCATCTGTCATTGAGTTAGTCTTGATCATCTTGGAGCTGTTGGTGCTTCTTTTTCACGCTTCTTGCAGTGGCTATTAGCCGGTGCTTAAAGCGCTCTTGTTCGAGGGGTTCCTCTAGCATGATGAAATCTTCTTCGCCGAGGCTCTCATCCTCTTCGAAGATCGGTAGGTAGTTACTATCCTCCGAGCCCTCGTTCCCGACAGGATCGTCGGGGTTAACTTGCCCATCCTCCCAATCGTCCTGTTCGGAAGTTGGCTCGATATGGGCTTCTTGGTCTTCGGCGTTCTCCGGAGCGTTATTGTCTCCGGTGCCGGTGTTGCCGTCTTTGTCGCGACGCGATTTTGAGCGGCGCCACTGACGTTGATGTTTCAGTGGTGCTTCAACAGGTTTGTCCTCAACCGGATCCTTCCTGCCGTCGTCGTCATCCTCTTTGGGTGTGTCCACCATGTACACGTCGTATGTGGAAGTGGTCGTCCAGCGTCCGGTGAATGGTGGGTTTTGGCACTTCTCATCACTGGCATCGTCGTCCATACCATCGATGTCTTTGGAATTGTAGTCGAGCATGTCGGTTAAGTCCTCGACAATGTCTACGAAGTGGGTGGCGGGTGGGACGTAAAATTCCCCTCTCTCAGCCCCTAGTACGGGCTGGGCGTAGCTTGGCAGTGATTCTTCTGCAATGGCGAGAGATCGCATTAAGTCGAGGGCCTCGTTTAAGAGTGAGGTTTGGATGGGGAAGCGGGAGTCTATGGAGTTGGGCGGGACAGAAGTTCCTTGGCCAAGCTCACATGACGCGGAGCTCGAGAGTTCGGAGCTAGTGTCCGGAGGCGAGTCCGGCTTCATGATGATAGAGGGAGCCTGGCGTAAATCCGGGCCTGTCGATGACACGATCCCCTCCGGTTCTCCATTGTCAAGCTCTATAGCTGCAGAGAGTCTGGCGGGCTCTAAACTCCCGTCTTCGGACCTGGTGATGCGCTACGGATCTAAGGCCAGAGCAGTGGTTGGGTCCGCGAACCCTTGGAAGATCAAGTCTCCTTGGATATCAGTGACATAGTTCAGATTTCCAAAACTGATCTGATGACCAGGGGCGTAGCTGTCGATCTGCTCCAGATGGCCAATCGAGTTGGCGCGCAGTGCGAAACCGCCGAATACGAAAACTTGGCCGGGCAGAAAAGTCTCCCTCAAGGCAGTATTGTTGTAGATGATCGATGAAGCCATCCAGCCTTCTAGCGACGGCATAGTGGAACTCTCGAAGAAAGCACCAATGTTGTTGTCAAAACCGGCATATCTCGGGTAGGGGTTCCCGAACTGTGCGTCTAAGGATCAAAGGTAACAGGAGGCAGGGGACACGATGTCTACCCAGGTTCGGGCCCTCTTAATGGAGGTAATACCCTACTTCCTGCTTAATTGACTTCGATGAGTATAGGGGTTACAAGAGTTGATCTACCTCGAGATCGTAATGGATAAACCCTAGATGTCTAGCCTGTATGTTTTCTGATAGCCTCTACGGACTAAACCCTCTGGTTTATATAAGCACCGGAGGGGACTAGGGTTGTACAAAGTCGGTTTTACATAGGAAGGAAACTACACATCCAAACACCAAGCTTGCCATCCACACAAAGGAGAGTCCCATCCGGACACGGGGGAAGGCCTTCTATCTTGTATCTTCACAGCCCATCAGTCCGGCCCATGTCACATAGGTCGGCTCCCCGAGGACCCCATTATCTAGGACTCCCTCAAGGACCTTTATCGTCAGTGGTGGACGGCAAAGAACATGGATGACAAAGACCATGCGTTAGCCACGTTAGGTGGCTAATAGCAGCCTTTGCCGTCTGCTTTTTGATGTCAGCGGTCACATTAGCAGAACCATCTGTTTGCCGTCTGCCACGGACGGCAAACTGACCAAATGGGCCAGCTCCTAGGTTGCACAGGTTGCATCCACGTGGCTTCTTTACCGTCGACAGCGGACGGTAAAGGTCCCTTTGCCGTCGGTGGCGGACGGCAAAGTGCTTGTATTGTTGCTGTTTTTTCTGTTTTCTGTTATATCCCAGCGCTTTCAAAAGATATATATGATATATATAGTTTAAACATCAAACATATCCCATGAATAAAACATCTAGTAGTCCATCAATACAACAGAACACATAGGGTATTCAAAGATCCAATGCATACATAGTTTCACGGAGTTCATCCATATATACATACATAGTTTCACATTGTTCATCAATACAAATGAAAAGAAGAACTAAACACTGGCAGTCCATCAATGTTGCTTCCATGAAGTGAATCAAATCTGCAAAAATGGGAATAAGAAAGTTAGAAGGATAAGAATAAGAAGACTAGAAGAAGAAGAAGAAGAAGAAGAAGAAGAAGAAGAAGAAGAAGAATACTAGAAGAAGAAGAAGACTAGAAGAAGAAGACTAGAAGAAGAAGAAGACTAGAAGAACAAGACTAGAATAAGAAGAAGAAGACTAGAAGAAGAAAGAAGAAGAAGAGAAGACTAGAAGACTAGAAGATTTCTCATCTTTCTTCTTCTCTTCTATCTTTTTCTCCCTTTCCTCCTCATTCTCATTCTTCTTCTTTTATTCTTTCTTTTTCTTCTCTTTCTTCTTCTATTCTTTATTTTTTTCCTCTTTCTTGTTTTTCTTCTTCTTATTCGTTATTTGTGTCAATTTAGAGCTAACATATGTAATTATGTTATTTTTTAGCCAACTTAGCTTATTATGTCAATTTGGAGGAAAATAAGGTAAGTATAGGTCATTTTTGTGCTAACCTAGGCGATGATGCCATTTTTGAGCCAACATATGTAAGTATAGCTCATTTTTTAATCTAACTTAGGTAATTATGCCATTTTGGAGGAAAATAAGCTAAATATGCATTTGTTAAGCAAAACACTAGAGAAAACTTACCCTCATCACAACAAATGCGATGAAGATCGCAACTAAGGTAACAATTGATCCAATGGCATAATGATACCAAGCCTCATTATCAATGTCATATTTTCTAATCTTCTTAATCTTCAAGCGCATTGCATCCATCTTCAAGCGCATTGCATTCATCTTCATCTTGTGATCATCGATGACATTGGAAACATACAACTCAAATTTCATCTTCTCTGTTTCAATTCTTTTAATCTTTTCTTTGAAATACTCATTTTCTTTTTGAACTAAATTTAACTTCTCGACAAGAGGGTCGGTTGCAATTTCCGGTTCACATACCTCCTAGATAAAAATATCTCTATGTCAACTTGATGTCCATAATTATCATCAATGCGAAATGCGACAAATAGTTATAAAAGAGAATATACCACATCCGAATCATAAACCGGGCGAGGGCCGACGGGGACAAATATCAAGACCATGGCACTATGTATAACAACAATCATACAAAGTAAGAAAATTATACAAGTAACTATATAAATCATACAATCATACAAGTAACTATATAAATCAAGTACAACATAAAAAAATTGAATACCTAATAATAATCTTGATCGTCGGGTTCAACAAATGCTCCAGGATCAATAAATACATCATTATCATCAATGAAGTGCTCATCGGGTTCAACGACATCAACATGTGGAAGGCGACCTTTACGTAATCGGTCAAGCATTGACAAGTTAGCCGCATCAGTAACCTCTTCTTGTGATGGCTCAGGGGTGAAGTCGGGTTCACTGTCCCTGTCTACTTCAATGTTCTGGTGTGAAGTAGAGTGTTTCTTGAAGCATTTTTTGGAAAGACATGTTTCTTGGAAGAATTCACCTTCATATGTGTCCGGGTTAATGTGAGGTTCATAATCCTCTTCATTGGGGGGAGGTGGTCTAACACGTGGCGGCACTTCATAAACGACATCCCAATTGGATCCGTTTGGCAGGCCCACAGTAGATAGGAAACTTGGGTCACATGTTGAGCCGTAATATAGACATCGGGAACATCTAAATGGGTGTTTTTTTTATTTCGACTAGCCCTATATGTTAAAGAGTCCTTCTAATCTCCTTCGACTGGAACCAGTAACATTTGAAGACTACGACGTTCGGTGTGTTTTGACCATAGAATAGAAGTTCATAAATTGCTTCAACTCTCCCATAATACTCGATACCTCCATCGCCGATAGCAGAGACACAACAATTTGTAGACTTTTGGTCGGCCATAGATAGCTCTTTGCCGTATGTACGAAAGCGATACACGTTGATGTCGTATTTGTCAAATGAACGGACCTTAAAGTCAAAACCATTAGTGACTTGTCCCAATTCGGCGTCCAAAGACTCTGAATTAGCGTACAAGTTTAATACGAATGGGCGTAAAACCACTCTTCTGTAGGTGTTTGGCCATTTCATCCTCTGTTCTCTTTTCCCAATTGTTGCACCAGACACAAGGGCACCAGTTTTTCCTCTGGCCATTTGCAAATGCGGCTTTCACAAACCCCTTGGTTTTTGTTAACCATTCATTGGCAATCTCTTTTTGACTAGTGCAACCGGTGTACATCCACGGACGATCACTCATCTTGCTTAACTACTGGACAGACAAGAAATATATATAATTGAGCATGTATATTCATCAGTTAATCTAGTTTGTCAATTTTATTACGTCCATGCAACCTACACTCTAATAGGTAAAGATAGGTCCTAATACCACCCGAGTATGTGTAGATTGAGTACGTTCTCCGTGCTCTACCCCATTCCGAGACAAAATTTCGGCAGCACCTCCCCGCTGTTCTCCCGATACACGTCTCGGCAAAAAGCCGAGAGAATGTGCATGCGGAGAACAACAGGGAGGCGTTGACGTAATTTTGTCTCGGAATGGGGTAGAGCATGGAGAACAGTGTTGCCGAAATTTTATCTCAGAATGGGGTAGAGCATGGAGGACGTACTCAATCTACACATACTCGGGCTGTTGATACGTCCATTTTGCGTCATGTTTTCTTACTGTTATTTATGATGTTTTTATGCATACTAATGCTTTTTGGAGTAATTCTAATGCCTTTTCTCTCATAATTTGCAAGGTACACACAAAGAGGGAGAATTCCGGCAGCTGGAAATCTGGACCTGAAAAAGCTACGTCAGGCAACCTATTATGCACAACTCTAAACAAGCTGAAACTTCATGAAGAATTTTTATGGAATATTTGATGAATATTGGAGCAAATAAGTACCAGAGGAGGCGCACGAGGTGGGGACAACCCACATGGGTGCGCTAGAGAGCCCAGGCGTGCCCTGGTGGGTTGTGCTCAACCAGGCCCTCCTCCTGTGCCCATCTTCTGGTATATAAGTCATTTTTACCTAAAAAAATAAGGAGAGGACTTTCAGGACAGAGCGCCACTGTCTCGAGGCAGAACTTGGGCAGGAGCACTTTTGCCCTCCGGCGGAGCGATTCCACCGGGGGAACTTCCTTCCCGGTGGTGGAAATCATCATCATTATCATCACCAACAACTCTCCCATCTTGGGGAGGGCAATCTCCATCAACATATTCAACATCACCATCTCATCTCAAACCCTAGTTCATCTCTAGTGTTCAATCTTGTTAACAGAATTATAGATTGGTGCTTGTGGCTGACTAGTAGTGTTGATTACATCTTGTAGTTGATTACTATATGGTTTATTTGGTGGAAGATTATATGTTCAGATCCATTATGCCATTTAATATCCCTCTGATCTTAAGCATGATTATCATTTGTGAGTAGTTACTTTTGTTCTTGAGGTCATAGGAGAAATCATGTTGCAAGTAATCATGTGAACTTGATATGTGTTCAATATTTTGATAGTATGTATGTTGTGACTCCCTTAGTGGTGTCATGTGAACGTCGACTACATGACACTTCACCATATTTGGGCCTAAGGGAATGCATTGTGGAGTAGTAATTATATGATGGGTTGCGAGAGTGACAGAATCTTAAACCCCAGTTTATGTGCCATTCCGTAAGGGACCGATTGGATCCCAAAGTTTAATGCTATGGTTAGAATTTATTCTTAATACTTTTCTAGTAGTTGCGGATGTTTGCGCGGGGGGGGGGGGGGGGTTAATCATAAGTAGGAGGTTTGTTCAAGTAAGAATAACACCTAAGCACCGATCCACCCACATATCAAATAATCAAAGTAGCAAACACAAATCGAACCAACATGATGAAAGTGACTAGATGAAATTCCCGTGTACCCTCAAGAACGCTTTGCTCACTATAAGGGACCGTTTTGGCCTATACTTTTCTTCAAAAGGATTGGGCTACCTTGCTGCACTTTTATTACTACTATCATTACTTGATCATTACAAAAATATCTTGCTATCAAACTACTCTGTTACTTACAATTTCAGCACTTGCAGACATTACCTTGCTAAAAACCACTTGTCATTTCCTTCTGCTTCTCGTTGGGTTCGACACTCTTAGTTATTTAAAAGATCTAGAATTGATCCCCTATACTTGTGAGTCATCAAGGCTATTTTCTGGTGCCGTTGCCGGAGAGTGAAGCGCCTTTGGTAAGTGGAATTTGGTAAGGAAACATTTATATAGTGTGCTGAAATTTGTTGTCACTTATTACTATGGAGAACAATCCTTTGAGGGGTTTATTTGGGGTATATTCACCTCGACCGGAACCACAATTAGCTACCCCTCAACCTACTGCACCTACTGAAAATATTGAATATGAAATCCCTTCAGGTATGATAGAGCAACTTCTAGCTAATCCTTATGGAGGAGACGGAACCGAACATCCTGATATGCACTTGATATATGTGCAACAAATTTATGGATTGTTTAAGCTTGCAGGTTTACCCGGAGATGAAGTTATGAAGAAGGTTTTCCCTTTATCTTTGAAGGGAAAATCATTGGCATGGTATAGGCTATGGGATGATATTGGATCTTGGAATTGGAATCGATTGAAATTGGAGTTTCACCAAAAAAATACCCTATGCATCTAGTTAATCGTGATCGGAATTACATATATAATTTTTGGCCTCGTGAAGGAAAAAGTATCGCTCTAGCTTGGGGGAGGCTTAATTCAATGTTATATTCATGCCCCAATCATGAGCTCTCAAGAAAAAATATTATCCAGAATTTTAATGCTCGGCTTTCTCCTGATGATCAATCCATGCTCGATACTTCTTGTACTGGTTCGTTTATGAAGAAGACTATTGAATTCCGATGGGATCTTTTGGAAATAATTAAACACAACTCTGAAGATTGGGAACTCGATGAAGGTAAAGAGTCAGGTATTAAGCTTAGGTATGATTGTGTTAAATATTTTATGAATACCGATACTTTTCAAAAGTTTAGCACTAAATATGGACTTGACTCTGAGATAGTAGCTTCCTTTTGTGAGTCATTTGCTACCCATGTTGATCTCCCTAAAGAGAAGTGGTTTAAATATCACCCACCTATTAAATAAGAAATTAAAGAACCGGTTCTAGATAAAGAAGAAACTATACTTTATAATGTTGATCCAGTTGTTCCTACTGCTTATATTGAGAAACCACATTTCCCTGTTAGGATAAAGGAACATGCTAAAGTTTCAACTGTGGTCAACAAAAGTTATATTAGAACACCTAAACCAGATGAACAAATTAAAGTAGAACCTAGTATTGCTATGGTTAAGGATCTCTTGGAAGAAAATGTAGATGGGCATGTTATTTACTTCTGTGAAGAAGCTGCTAGAATTGCCAAACCTGATAAGAAGGATAAACACAGACCTGTTGTTGGCATTCCCATTGTCTCAGTTAAAATAAGGGATCACTATTATCATGGTTTATGTGACATAGGTGCTAGCGTGAGTGCTATTTCCTACTCCTTATACCAAGAAATTATGAATGATATAGCAGCCGCAGAGCTAGAAGACATAGATGTTACTATTAAACTTGCTAATAGAGATACTATATCACCAATTGGGGTTGTTAGAGATCTTGACGTCTTGTGTGAGAAAAATAAAATACCCTACTAATTTTCTTGTTCTTGGTTCCCCACAAGATGACTTTTGTTCCATTATCTTTGGTAGACCTTTCTTGAACACCGTTAATGTTGGGAAACGCGGTCATTTCAAAAAAATTCCTATGATCACGCAAGATCTATCTATGTGATGCATAGCAACGAGAGGGGAAAGTGTGTCCACGTACCCTCATAGACCGAAAGGGAAGCATTTAGTTAACGCGGTTGATGTAGTCGAACGTCTTCGCGATCCAACTGATCCAAGCACCGAACGTACGACACCTCCACGTTCAGCACATGTTCAGCTCAATGACGTCCCTTGTACTCTTGATCCAGTTGAGGCCGGGGGAGAGTTTCGTCAGCATGATGACATGGTGACGGTGATGATGAAGTTACGGGCACAGGGCTTCACCTAAGTACTACGACGGTATGACTGAGGTGTGTAACTGTGGAGCGGGCACCGCACACGGCTAAAACAATTGTCAACTTGTGTGTTCTAGGGTGCCCCCTGCCCCCGTATATAAAGGAGCAAGGGGCAGGCCAGACAGCCCCTGTAGGGCGCGCCCCAAGTAGGATTCCTACTAGGAATCCTATTCCTAGTAGGATTCTAACTTGGGGAAGGGAGGGGGAAGGAAGGAGAGGGAGAGAGGGAAGGCAAGGGGGGCGCCCCCCTTCCTTGTCCTATTCAGACTCAGGGCGAGGGGGCGTGCGGCCTGCCCTGGCCGGCTCCTCTCTCTCTCCACTAGGGCCCATTGAGGCCCATTAGTTCCCTGGGGGGTTCCGGTAACCCTCCGGCACTCCGGTTTTATCCAAAACTTCTCCAGAACACTTCCGGTGTCTGAATATAGTCGTCCAATATATCAATCTTTATCTCTCGACCATTTCGATTCTCCTCGTCATGTCCGTGATCACATCTGGAACTCAGAACTATCTTTGGTACATCAAAACACATAAACTCATAATACCAATTGTCATTGAACGTTAAGCGTGCGGACCCTACGGGTTCGAGAACTATGTAGACATTACCGAGACACATCTCCGGTCAATAACCAATAGCGGAACATGGATGCTCATATTGGTTCCTACATATTCTACGAAGATCTTTATCGGTAAAACCGCATAACAATATACGTTGTTCCCTTTGTCATCGGTATGTTACTTGCCCGAGATTCGATCGTCGGTATCTCAATACCTAGTTCAATCTCGTTACTTGCAAGTCTCTTTACTCGTTCTGTAATACTTCATCCCGCAACTAACTTATTAGTCACAATGCTTGCAAGGATTATAGTGATGACTACTACCGAGAGGGCCCAGAGATACCTCTCCGAAACACGGAGTGACAAATCCTAATCTCGATCTATGCCAACCCAACAAACACCTTCGGAGACACCTGTAGAGCACCTTTGCAATCACCCATTTACGTTGTGACGTTTGGTAGCACACAAAGTGTTCCTTCGGTATTTGGGAGATGCATAATCTAATAGTCTAAGGAACTTGTATAAGTCATGAGGAAAGTAGTAGCAATGAAAGTAACACGATCATAATGCTAAGCTAACGGATGGGTCATGTCCATCACATCATTCTCCTAATGATGTGATCCCGCTTATCAAATGACAATACATGTCTATGGTTAGGGAAACATAACCATCTTTGATTAACGAGCTAGTCAAGTAGAGGCATACTAGGGACTATATGTTTTGTCTATGTATTCACACATGTACTAAGTTTCCGGTTAATACAATTCTAGCATGAAAAATAAACATTTATCTCGAATTAAGGAAATAAATAATAACTTTATTATTGCCTCTAGGGCATATTTCCTTCAGTATCCCACTTGCACTAGAGTCAATAATCTATATTACATAGTAATGATTCTAACACCCATGGAGCTTTGGTGCTGATCATGTTTTGCTCATGAGAGAGGCTTAGTGAACGGGTCTGCAACATTCAGATCTGTGTGTATCTTGCAAATCTCTATGTCCCCTTCCGACACTTGATGATGGGTGGAATTGAAGCGTCTCTTGATGTGCTTGGTTCTCTTGTGAAATCTGGATTACTTTGCCAAGGCAATTGCACCAGTATTGTCACAAAAGATTTTTGGTTGACCCGATGCACTAGGTATGACACCTAGATCGGATATGAACTCCTTCATCCAAACTCCTTCATTCGCTGCTTCCGAAGTAGCAATGTACTCTGCTTCACATGTAGATCCCGCCACGACGCTCTGCTTGGAACTGCACCAACTGACAGCTCCTCCATTCAATAAAATTACGTATCCGGTTTGCGACTTAGAGTCATCCGGATCAGTGTCAAAGCTTGCATCGACGTAACCGTTTATGACAAGCTCTTTTTCACCACCATAAACGAGAAACATATCCTTAGTCCTTTTCAGGTATTTCAGGATGTTCTTGACCATTGTCCGGTGCTCCACTCCGGGATTACTCCGGTACCTCCCTGTTATGCTTATAGCAAGACATACATCAGGTCTGGTACACAGCATTGCATACATGATAGAACCTATGGTTGAAGAATAGGGA
Organism: Triticum aestivum; assembly: GCF_018294505.1. NCBI lineage: Eukaryota > Viridiplantae > Streptophyta > Magnoliopsida > Poales > Poaceae > Triticum > Triticum aestivum. Next base: position 574,723,310 of record NC_057813.1, on the reverse strand, counting down.
ATGACTTTCATTTTCTCTCTATCTTCTGTAGTGGTCGGGCTTTGAGTCTGACTCAACTTCACACCTTGTAACACAGACAAGAACCCTTTCTTTGACAGATCCATTTTGAACTTCTTCAAAACATTATCAAGGTATGTGCTTTGTGAAAGTCCAATTAAGCGTCTTGATCTATCTCTATAGATCTTGATGCCCAATATGTAAGCAGCTTCTCCGACGTCTTTCATAGAAAAACTCTTATTAAGGGATCCCTTTATGCTATCCAAAAATTCTATATCATTTCCAATCAACAATATGTCATCTACATATAAGATTAGAAAAGCTATAGAGCTCCCACTCACTTTCTTGTAAATACAGGCTTCTCCAAAAGTCTGTATAAAACCATATGCTTTGATCACACTATCAAAGCGTTTATTCCAACTCCGAGAGGCTTGCACCAGTCCATAAATGGATCGCTGGAGCTTGCACACTTTGCTAGCACCCTTTGGATCGACAAAACCTTCCGGTTGCATCATATACAACTCTTCTTCCAGAAATCCATTCAGGAATGCAGTTTTGACATCCATTTGCCAAATTTCATAATCATAAAATGCAGCAATTGCTAACATGATTCGGACAAACTTAAGCATCGCTACGAGTGAGAAAGCCTCATCGTCGTCAACTCCTTGAACTTGTCAAAAACCTTTCGCAATAAGTCGAGCTTTGTAAACAATAACATTACCGTCTATGTCGGTCTTCTTCCTAAAGATCCATTTATTTTCTATGGCTTGCCGATCATCGAAAAGTCCACCAAAGTCCACACTTTGTTCTCATACATGGATCCCATCTCAGATTTCATGGCCTCAAGCCATTTCACGGAATCTGGGCTCACCATCGCTTCCTCATAGTTCATAGGTTCATCATGGTCTAGTAACATGACTTCCAGAACATGATTACCATACCACTCTGTTGCGGATCTTACTCTGGAAAACCTACGAAGTTCGGTAGCAACTTGATCTGAAGCTTCATGATCATCATCATTAGCTTCCTCACTAGTTGGTGTAGGAATCACTGGAACTGATTTCTATGATGAACTACTTTCCAATAAGGGAGAAGGTACAATTACCTCATCAAGTTCTACTTTCCTCCCATTCACTTCTTTCGAGAGAAGCTCCTTCTCTAGAAAGGATCCATTCTTAGCAACAAAGATTTTGCCTTCGGATCTGTGATAGAAGGTGTACCCAACAGTTTCCTTTGGGTATCCTATGAATACACACTTCTTCGATTTGGGTTCGAGCTTATCAAGTTGAAACTTTTTCACATAAGCATCACAGCCCCAAACTTTAAGAAATGACAACTTTGGTTTCTTGCCAAACCATAGTTCATAAGACATCATCTCAATGGATTTTGATGGTGCCCTATTTAAAGTGAATGCAACCGTCTCTAGAGCATAACCCCAAAACGATAGCTCTTTGAACTTTAATTTCTTGTTATGATGATTTTCCACTTCACTCTGAAATTCTTTGAACTTTTCAAATGTTTCAGACTTATGCTTCATTAAATAGATATAACCATATCTGCTCAAATCATCTGTGAAGGTGAGAAAATAACGATAACCACCATAAGCATCAATACTCACTGGACCGCACACATTGGTATGTATTATTTCAAATAAGTCAGTTGCTCGTTCCATTGTTTTGGAGAACGGAGTTTTAGTCATATTGCCCATAAGGCACGGTTCGCAAGCACCAAGTGATTCATAATCAAGTGATTCCAAAAGTCCATCAGTATGGAGTTTCTTCATGCGCTTTACACCGATATGACCCAAAAGGTAGTGCCACAAATAAGTTGCACTATTATTATTAAACTTCAATCTTTTTGCTTCAACAATATGAATATGTGTATCAATACTATCGAGATTCAATAAAAATAGACCACTCAGCAGGGGTGCATGACCATAAAAGATATTACTCATATAAATAGAACAACCATTATTCTCTGATTTAAATGAATAACCGTCTTGCATCAAACAAGATCCAGATATAATGTTCATGCTCAACGCTAGCACCAAATAACAATTATTCAGGTATAAAACTAATCCCGATGGTAGATGTAGAGGTAGCGTGCCGACCGCGATCACATCAACTTTGGAACCATTTCCCACGCGCATCATCACCTCGTCCTTAGCCAATCTCCGCTTAATCAGTAGCCCCTGTTTCGAGTTGCAAATATGAGCAACAGAACCAGTATCAAATACCTAGGCGCTACTGCGAGCATTAGTTAAGTACACATCAATAACATGTATATCAAATATACCTTTCACTTTGCCATCCTTCTTATCCGCCAAATACTTGGGGTAGTTCCGCTTCCAGTGACCAGTCCCTTTGCAGTAGAAGCACTCAGTCTCCAGCTTAGGTCCAGACTTGTGTTTCTTCTCTTGAGCAGCAACCTTTTTGCCGTTCTTCTTGAAGTTCCCTTTCTTCCCTTTGCCCCTTTTCTTGAAACTAGTGGTCTTATTGACCATCAACACTTGATGCTTCTTTTTGATTTCTACCTCCGTGGCCTTTAGCATCATGAAGAGATCGGGAATAGTCTTGTTCATCCCTTGCATATTATAGTTCATAATGAAGCCCTTATAGCTTGGTGGCAGTGATTGAAGAACTCTCTCAATGACTCAATCAACTGGAAGATCAACTCCCAGCTGAGTCAAGTGATTATGATACCCAGACATTTTGAGTATGTGTTCACTGACAGAACTATTCTCCTCCATTTGACAGTTGTAGAACTTTTTGGAGACTTCATATCTCCCAACTCGGGCATTTTCTTGAAATATTAACTTCAACTCTTGGAACATCTCATATGCTCCATGATGTTCAAAACGTCTTTGACGTCCCGATTCTAAGCCATAAAGCATGGCACACTGAACTATCGAGTAGTCATCAGCTTTGCTCTGCTAGACGTTCTTAACGTCATCAGTAGCATCTGCAATAGGCCTAGCACCTAGCGGTTCTTCCAGGACGCAATTCTTCTGTGTAGCAATGAGGATAATCCTCAAGTTAAGGACCTAGTCCGTGTAGTTGCTACCATCATCTTTCAACTTAGCTTTCTCTAGGAACGCATTAAAATTCAAAGGAACGGTAGCACGGGCCATTGATCTACAACAAAATAGACATGCAAAATACTATCAGGTACTAAGTTCATGATAAATTAAAGTTCAATTAATCATATTACTTAAGAACTCCCACTTAGATAGACATCCCTCTAATCATCTAAGTGATCATGTGATCCAAATCAACTAAACCATGTCTGATCATCATGTGAGATAGAGTAGTTTTCAATGGTGAACATCACTATGTTGATCATATCTACTGCTACCTCTCGAGCACTGCGTTGGTTTTCCCTTGAAGAGGAAAGGGTGATGTAGCAAAGTAGTGTAAGTATTTCCCTCAGTTTTTGAGAACCAAGGTATCAATCCAGTAGGAGGCTCATCAAAAGTCCCTCATACCTACACAAACAAACAAGAACCTCGCAACCAACGCAATAAAGGGGTTGTCAATCCCTTCACAGTAACTTGTGAAAGTGAGATCTGATAGAGATAATAAGATAAGATAAATATTTTTGGTATTTTTATGATATAGATTGGAAAGTAAAAGATGCAAACAATAGTAGATCAGGAACTTATATGATAAAAGATAGACTCGGGGGCCATAGGTTTCACTAGTGGCTTCTCTCAAGATAGCATAAGTATTACGATGGGTGAACAAATTACTGTCGAGTAATTGATAGAAAAGTGCATAGTTATGAGAGTATCTATGCATGATCATGTATATAGGCATCACGTCCGCAACAAGTAGATCAAAACGATTCTGCATCTACTACTATTACTCCACACATCGACCGACTCTTGCCTGCATCTAGAGTATTAAGTTCATAAGAATAGAGTAACACATTAAGCAAGATGACATGATGTAGAGGGATAAACTCAAGCAATATGATATAAACCCCATCTTTTTATCCTCGATGGCAACAATACAATACGTGCCTTGCTGTCCCTGCTGTCACTGGGAAAGGATACCGCAAGATTGAACCCAAAGCTAAGCACTTCTCTTATTGCAAGAAAGATCAATCTAGTAGGCCAAACCAAACTGATAATTCGAAGAGACTTGCAAAGATAACTAATCACACATAAAAGAATTCAGAGAAGATTCAATTATTTCTCATAGATAAACTTGATCATAAACCCACAATTCATCGGATCTCGACAAACACACCGTAAAAAGAGTTACATCGAATAGATCTCCAAGAAGATCAAGGAGAACTTTGTATTGAGATTCAAAGAGAGAGAAGAAGACATCTAGCTAATAACTATGGACCCAAAGGTCTGTGCTAAACTACTCCCAACTCATCAGAGAGGCCTTGGAGATGATGTAGAGGCCCTCCATGGTCGATTCCCCCTCCGACAGAGCACCGACGAAGGCTCCAAGATGGGATCTCGCGGATACAGAAGGTTGCGACGGTGGAATTAGGTTTTCGTGGTGCTCCTAGATGTTCTCGGGGTACGTGGATATATATAGGAGGAACAAGTAGGTCGGTGGAGCCACGAGGGGCCCACGAGGGTGGGGGGCGCGCCCACCCCCATAGGGCGCACCGGGCACCCTCGTGGCTGCCTCGTTCGTTGCTTCACGTCCACTCCAAGTCTCCTGGGTTGCGTTTGTTCCAAAAAGATCGCTCCCGAAGGTTTCATCCCATTTGGACTCCGTTTGATATTCCTTTTCTTTGAAACACTGAAATGGGCAAAAAAAAACAGCAATTCGGGCTGGGCCTCCGGTTAGTAGGTTAGTCCCAAAAATGATATAAAAGTGTAGAGTAAAGCCCATAAACATCCAAAATGGGTAATATAATAACATGGAACAATAAAAAATTATAGATACATTGCAGACGTATCAAGCATCCCCAACCTTAATTCCTGCTCGTCCTCAAGTAGGTAAATGATAAAAACAGAATTTTTGATGTGGAATGCTACCTAGCATAATTCTCAATGTAATTTTCTTTATTGTGGCATGAATGTTCAGATCCAAATGATTCAAAATAAAAGTTCATATTGACATAAAAAATAGTAATACTTGAAGCATACTAATAAAGCAATCATGTCTTCTCAAAATAACATGACTAAAGAAAGCTATCCCTACAAAATCATATAGTCTGGCTATGCTCTATCTTCTTCACACAAAGTATTTAATCATGCACAACCCTGATGACAAGCCAAGCAGTTGTTTCATACTTTAGTATTCTCAAACTTTTTCAACTTTCACGCAATACATGAGCGTGAGCCATGGACATAGCACTATATGTGGAATAGAATGGTGGTTGTGGAGAAGACAAAAAAGGAGAAGATAGTCTCACATCAACTAGGCGTATCAACGGGCTATGGAGATGCCCATTAATAGATATCAATGTGAGTGAGTAGGGATTGCCATGCAACGGATGCACTAGAGCTATAAGTGTATGAAAGCTCAACAAAAGAAACTAAGTGGGTGTGCATCCAACTCGCTTGCTCACGAAGACCTAGGGCATTTTGAGGAAGCCCATCGTTGGAATATACAAGCCAAGTTCTATAATGAAAAATTCCGACTAGTATATGAAAGTGACAACATAGGAGACTCTCTATCATGAAAATCATGGTGCTACTTTGAAGCACAAGTGTGGTAAAAGGATAGTAGCATTGTCCCTTCTCTCCTTTTCTTTTTTTTCTTTCTTCTTTTTTTATTTGGCCTTTCTCTTTTTTTATTTGGCCTTTCTCTTTTTTTATAAAGTTTGAAGTCTCATCCCGACTTGTGGGGGAATCATAGTCTCCATCATCCTTTCCTCCCTTGGGACAATGCTCTAATAATGATGATCATCACACTTTTATTTACTTACAACTCAAGGTTACAACTCGATACTTAGAAAAAAATATGACTCTATATGAATGCCTCTGGCGGTGTACCGGGATATGCAATGAATCAAGAGTGACATGTATGGAAGAATTATGAAGATGGTTTTGCCACAAATACAATGTCAACTACATGATCATGCAAAGAGCAATATGAAAATGATGATGCATGTCATAATAAACGGAACGGTGGAAAGTTGCATGGCAATATATCTCGGAATTGCTATGGAAATGCCATAATAGGTAGGTATGATGGCTGTTTTGAGGAAGGTATATGGTGGGTGTATGGTACCGGTGAAAGTTGCGCGACACAAGAGAGGCTAGCAATGGTGGAAGGGTGAGAGTGCGTATAATCCATGGACTCAAGATTAGTCATAAAGAACTCATATACTTATTGCAAAAATCTACAAGTCATTGAAAACAAAGTACTATGTGCATGATCCTAGGGGGATAGATTGGTAGGAAAAGACCACCACTCGTCCCCGACCACCACCCATAAGGAAGACAATCAATAAATAAATTATGCTCCAACTTCATCACAAAGCGGTTCACCATACGTGCATGCTACGGGAATCACAAACTTCAACACAAGTATTCCTCAAATTCATAATTACTCCACTAGCATGACTCTAATATCACCATCCTCATATCTCAAAACAATTATCAAGCATAAAATTGATCATAGCATCCAATTCACTTTCTATGATAGTTTTTTGTTATACCCAACTTGGATGCCCATCATTCTAGGACCAATTTTATAACCATAGAAAATACCATGCTGTTCTATAAGTCTCTCAAAATAATATAAGTGAATCATGAGAGATCAACAATTTCTACAAAATAAATCCACCGCCGTGCTCTAAAAGATATAAGTGAAGCACTAGAGCAAAAATTATCTAGCTCAAAATATATAAGTGAAGCACATAGAGTATTCTAATAAATTCCAAATCAAGTGTGTCTCTCCCAAAAGGTGTGTACAGAAAGGATGATTGTGGTAATATAAAAAGGAAAGACTCATATCATACAAGACGCTCCAAGCAAAACACATATCATGTGGCGAATAAAAATATAGCTCCAAGTAAAGTTACCGATAAACGAAGACGAAAGAGGGGATGCCTTTCGGGGCATCCCCAAGCTTAGGCTTTTGGTTGTCCTTGAATATCTTGTGGTGCCATTGGCATCCCCAAGCTTAGGATCTTGAACTCCTTATTCCATAGTCCATCAAATCTTTACCCAAAACTTGAAAACTTCACAACACAAAACTCAACAGGAAATCTCATAAGCTCCGTTAGTGCAAGAAAGAAAAACCACCACATAAGGTACTGTAATGAACTCATTATTTATTTATATTGGCGTTAAACCTACTGTATTCAAACTTCTCTATGGTTCATACCCCCCGATACTAGCCATAGATGCATCAAAATAAGCAAACAACACACGAAAAACAGAATATGTCAAGAACATAACAGTCTGTAGAAATCTGTAACTTTTGAATACTTCTGAAACTCTAAAATTCCTACCAAAATAGGATGTCCTGGGAAATTTGTATATTGATCTACTGCAAAAAGAATCAACACAAAATCACGTTTTTGTGATTTATTAAAATTATTCTCGTGCATGCAGAAGTTTCTGTTTTTCAGCAGAATCAAATTAACTATCACCGTAGGTTATCCTATAGGTTCTACTTGGCACAAACACTAATTAAAACATAAAACCACATCTAAACAGAGGCTAGATGAATTATTTATTGAATAACAGCAAATAAAAATATTGGATTGTCTCCCAACAAGCGCTTTTCTTTAAAGCCTTTTAGCTAGGCATTGATAATTTTAATGATGCTCACATAAAAGACAAGAATTGAAGCGCAAATAGAGCATCACGAAACATGTGACAAACACATCTAAGTCTAACATACTTTCTATGCATAGGCATATTATAAGCAAACAAATTTGCAAGGCAAGCAAAAACTAGCATATGCAAGGAAGAAGAAAGAGACGATAGCAATCTCAACATGATGACAGGTAATTTAGTAAGATAAAAATTTCTACGACCATATTTTCCTCTCTCATAATAATTACATGTAGGATCATAGGAAAATTCAACAAAATAGCTATCACATAACATATTCTCAACACGATCCACATGCATGTGAAGTTGACACTCTTCCAAAATAGTGGGATTATCATTAACTAAAGTCATGACCTCTCCAAACCCACTTTTATCAAAAATACCATAAGATTTAACATTCTCCAAATATGTGGGATCTAAGGTTGACACTCTTCCAAACCCACTTTAAATATTATTGCAAACACTGTTTGCAATCTCATATTCATCATGGGGCTGAAATAAATTTTCAAGATCATAAGAAGAGACACCCCAATCACGATCATTGCAACAAGTAGTAGACATAGCAAAACTAGCATCCCCAAGCTTAGGGTTTTGGATATTATTAGAACAATTGACATCAAGAGAATTTAAAATAAAATCATTGCAATCATGCTTTTTATTCAAGGACCTATCGTGAATCTCTTCATAAATTTCTTGATCACAATTTTCAGATTCACGAATCTCAAGCAAAACCTCATAAAGATAATCTAGTGCACTCAAATTACTAGGATTTGGTTCATCATAATTGGATCTCTTAAAAATATTGGCAAGCTGATGAGGATCCATAAACTTTTAGCAAGCGAAGATGCAAGCAAAAAGAAGGTACATGGTAAGACAAGATCGAACGGAAGGAGGGTGAAGAAAAGGCAAAGGTGAAGTGGGGAGAGAGGAAAACGAGAGGCAAATGGCAAATAATGTAATGCGAGGGAGATGAGTTTGTGATGGGTACTTGGTATGTCTTGACTTGAGCGAAGACCTCCCGGCAACGGCGGCAGAAATCCCTCTTGCTACCTCTTGAGCACTGCATTGGTTTTCCCTTGAAGAGGAAAGGGTGATGCAGCAAAGTAGCATAAGTATTTCCCTCGGTTTTTGAGAACCAAGGTATCAATCCAGTAGGAGGCTCCTAAAAAGTCCCTCATACCTACACAAACAAACAAGAACCTCGCAACCAACGCGATAAAGGGGTTGTCAATCCCTTCACGGTAACTTGCAAAAGTGAGATCTGATAGAGATAATAAGATAAGATAAATATTTTTGGTATTTTTATGATATATATTGGAAAGTAAAAGATGCAAACAAAAGTAGATCAGGAACTTATATGATAAAAGATAGACTCGGGGGCCATAGGTTTCACTAGTGGCTTCTCTCAAGATAGCATAAGTATTACGGTGGGTGAACAAATTACTGTCGAGTAATTGATAGATAAGTGCATAGTTATGAGAGTATCTAGGCATGATCATGTATATAGGCATCACGTCCGCAACAAGTAGGTCGAAATGATTCTGCATCTACTAGACTACTACTATTACTCCACACATCGACCGACTCCTGCCTGCATCTAGAGTATTAAGTTCATAAGAACATAGTAACGCATTAAGCAAGATGGCATGATGTAGAGGAATAAACTCAAGCAATATGATATAAATCCCATCTTTTTATCCTCGATGGCAACAATACAATACGTGCCTTGCTGCCCCTGCTGTCACTGGGAAAGGACACCGCAAGATTTAACCCAAAACTAAGCACTTCTCCTATTGCAAGAAAGATCAATCTAGTAGGCCAACCAAACTGATAATTCGAAGAGACTTGCAAAGATAACCAATCACACATAAAAGAATTCAGAGAAGATTCAATTTTTTCTCATAGATAAACTTGATCATATACCCACAATTCATCGGATTTCGACAAACACACCATAAAAGGAGTTACATCAAATAGATCTCCAAGAAGATCGAGGAGAACTTTGTATTGAGATTCAAAGAGAGAAGAAGCCATCTAGCTGATAACTATGGACCCGAAGGTCTGTGGTAAACTACTCACAACTCATCGGAGAGGCCTTGGAGATGATGTAGAGGCCCTCCATAGTCGATTCCCCCTCTGGCAGAGCGCCGGTAAAGGCTCCAAGATGGGATCTCGCGGATACAGAAGGTTGCGGCGGTGGAATTAGGTTTTCGTGGTGCTCCTGGATGTTCTCGGGGTATGTGGATATATATAGGAGGAAGAAGTAGGTCGGTGGAGCCATGAGGTGCCCACGAGGGTGGGGGTTGTGCCCACCCCCATAGGGTGCGTCGGGCACCCTCGTGGCTGCCTCGTTCGCTGCTTGACGTCTACTCCAAGTCTCCTGGGTTGTGTTTGTTCCAAAAAGATCGCTCCCGAAGGTTTCATCCCGTTTGGACTCCGTTTGATATTCCTTTTGTTCGAAACACTGAAATAGGCACAAAAAATAGCAATTCGGGCTGGGCCTCCGGTTAGTAGGTTAGTCCCAAAAATGATATAAAAGTGTAGAGTAAAGCCCATAGACATCCAAAATGGGTAATATAATAGCATGAAACAATCAAAAATTATAGATACATTGGAGATGTATCATCTACTATATGATTCACGCTCAACCTTTCGGTCTCAGTGTTCCGAGGCCATATCTTCATATGCTAGGCCTGTCAAGTTTAACCCAAGTATTCTGCATGTGCAAAACTGTCTTGTACCCGTTGTATGTGAACATAGAGCTTATCACACCCGATCATCACATGGTGTCTCAGCACGACGAACTGTAGCAACGGTGCATACTCAGGGAGAACACTTGTACCTTGAAATTTAGTAAGGGATCATCTTATAATGCTACCGATGTGCTAAGCAAAATAAGATGCATAAAAGATAAACATCACATGCAATCAAAATATGTGACATGATATGGCCATCATCATCTTGTGCTCATGATCTCCATCACCGAAGCATCGTCATGATCTCCATCGTCACCGGTGCGACACCTTGATCTCCATCGTAGCATCGTTGTCATTTCGCCACCTATTGTTACTACGACTATCACTACTGCTTAGTGATATAGTAAAACAATTACACGGCGATTGCATTGCATACAATAAAACGACAACCATATGGCTCCTGCCAGTTGCTGATAACTTTGTTACAAAACATGATCATCTCATACAACAATTTATATCACATCATGCTTGACCATATCACATCACAGTAAGCCCTGCAAAAACAAGTTAGATGTCCTCTACTTTGTTGTTGCAAGTTTTACGTGGCTGCAACGGGCATCTAGCAAGAACCGTTCTTACCTACGCATCAAAACCACAATGATTTTTCGTCAAGTGTGCTGTTTTAACCTTCAACAAGGACCGGGCGTAGCCACACTCGATTCAACTAAAGTTGGAGAAACGAACACTCACTAGCAACCTATGTGCAAAGCACGTCAGTAGAACCAGTCTCGCGTAAGCGTACACATAATGTCGGTCTGAGCCGCTTCATCCAACAATACCGCCGAATCAAAGTATGACATACTGGTAAGCAGTATTACTATTATCGCCCACAACTCTTTGTGTTCTACTCGTGCATATAACATCTACGCATAGACCCGGCTCGGATGCCACTACTGGGAAACGCGGTAATTTCAAAAAAAATCCTATGATCACGCAAGATCTATCTATGTGATGCATAGCAACAAGAGGGGAGAGTGTGTCCACGTACCCTCGTAGACCGAAAGCGGAAGCGTTTAGTTAACGCGGTTGATGTAGTCGAACGTCTTCGCGATCCAACCGATCCAAGCACCGAACGTACGGTACCTCCGCGTTCAGCACACCTTCAGCTCGATGACGTCCCTCGTACTCTTGATCCAGTTGAGGCTGGGGGAGAGTTTCGTCAGCATGACGGCATGGTGACGGTGATGATGAAGTTACCGACACAAGGCTTCGCCTAAGCACTACGACGATATGACCGAGGTGTGTAACTATGGAGGGGGGCACCGCACACGACTAATAAAAATGTCAACTTGTCTGTTCTAGGGTGCCCCTGCCCCCGAATATAAAAGAGAAAGGGGGGAGGCCGGCCGGCCCCTGTAGGGCGCGCCCCAAGTAGGATTCCTAGTAGGTTTCCAACGTGGGGAAGGGAGGGGGAAGGAAGGAGAGGGAGAGAGGGAAGGCAAGGGGGGCGCCGCCCCTCCTCCTTCATTGTCCTATTCAGACACAGGGGGAGGGGGCGTGCGGCCTACCCTGGTCGGCCCCTCTCTCTCTCCACTAGGGCCCATCGAGGCCCATTAGTTCCCTGGGGGGTTCCGGTAACCCTCCGACACTCCAGTTTTATCTGAAACTTCTCTGGAACACTTTCGGTGTCCGAATATAGTCGTCCCAATATATCAATCTTTATGTCTCGACCATTTGGAGACTCCACGTCATGTCCGTGATCACATCCGGAACTCCAAACTACCTTCGGTACATCAAAACACATAAAGTCATAATACCAATCGTCATTGAACGTTAAGCGTGCGGACCCTACGGGTTCGAGAACTATGTAGACATGACCGAGAGACGTCTCCGGTCAATAACCAATAGCGGAATCTAGATGCTCATATTGGTTCCTATATATTATATGAAGATCTTTATCGGTCAAACCGCATAACAACATACGTTGTTCCCTTTGTCATCGGCATGTTACTTTCCTGAGATTCGATCGTCGGTATCTCAATTCCTAGTTCAATCTCATTACCGGCAATACTCTTTACTCATTCCATAATACTTCATCCCGTAACTAACTTATTAGTCACAATGCTTGCAAGGCTTATAGTGATGAGTATTACCGAGGGGGCCCAGAGATACCTCTCCGAAGCATGGAGTGATCTATGCCAACCCAACAAACACCTTCAGAGACACCTGTAGAGCACCTTTATAATCACTCATTTACATTGTGACGTTTGGTAGCACACAAAGTCTTCCTCCTATATTCGGGATTTGCATAATCTCTTACTCTGAGGAACTTGTATAAGTCATGAAGAAAGCACTAGCAATGAAACTAACACGATCATAATGCTAAGCTAATGGATGGGTCATGTCCCTTACATCATTCCTAATGATGTGATCCCGCTTATCAAATGACAACAGATTACTATGGTTAGGAAACATAACCATCTTTGATTAACGAGCTAGTCAAGTAGAGGCATACTAGGGACTATACGTTTTGTTTATGTATTCACACATGTACTAAGTTTCCGATTAATACAATTCTAGCATGAATAATAAACATTTATCATGAATTAAGGAAATAAATAATAACTTTATTATTGCCTCTAGGGCATATTTCCTTCAGTTAATGCTAGAATAGATTGTGAGGAACAAACTGTCGGTGTTAGTTTTGGTGATGAGTCTCATGAGTTTAATTTTTCCAAGTTTAGTAGAAAGCTTCATGAAAAAGAATTGCCTAGTAAGGATGAAATAATTGGTCTTGATTCTATTGATGTGCCTCCCACTGATCCACTAGAACAATATTATTCAAGGGCGTTAGTCCTCAATTTTCGTCCCTTTTAGTCACCTGATGACAAAGGGGGAGAAATTTGAGTTAGTCTTCAAGCGGGACTCTATATATGGGCTATTTTTTCGTTAAGTTACAACTCTCGTTCTTTTTGAAGTGCTTGTTTGATGAGTTGTAAACTTAAGTTCGATGGTGGTCTGACTCTTTTGAACTTCTTTCTGCATGCTTATTTCCTCAAGTCCCTTAATGCACACATGTTGAATTTTGTTAGACACCATTTTCCATCATGCATTTCAAGTTCTTCATATTATATGTTAAATGCATGAATGGATTACAAGATATAGGGGGAGATCTCCATGATTTTATCTTAACATGTGCATTTGCAGTCCAAAGCAAAATCCTCAAATATGCACATCTTCAGGGGGAGTTCTTCTATATCTTGCAATCAAATTCCTCAAAATAAGTATTTAAACTTCATATGTTTATCCCCGTTGAAAACTTAACCTATTTGTCATCAATCACCAAAAGGGGGGAGATTGTAAGTGCATCTAGTGCCCCTTAGTGATTTTGGTGTATTGATGACTTATAGGTTAAGGGACTAATGTGTTTATGAGTATACACAGGCCGTATAAGTCTCTGAGCAGTTTGATACATCCGATAATAGTCGACCCCTAAAAATGAATGTCTTCAGAAGAAGACTTTGGTTTTCTTGAAGACTACTAAAATGAGGAAATTGGTGTGACCTTGAAGATATTGATATTGATGCGAGGATTAGGAAGCGTGAAGACTTTTGTTTTTGTAGTTTCATTTTCCTTTCTTGTGTCATAGGAAACACTATACTATTAAAGGGGGTTGAGGTAATACTAAGGAAAACTTTCCAAGTGATGCTCATATCAAAGCCTACACATACCCAATCCTTTGAGTGAAGCCTTTGGAAATCTCTTGTAGTTCGGTCTAGTTCTTCAGTGATAGAGATGAAGATCTTCTGGTCTCTAAGGAATTTGTTCTGACTGTGTAGCTAGGATTCACCAGTGCGAATTGCCTACAGTGAGGAACATGATAGCCCTGAGGAATTTGAGAGCTCAAATTTCCGACTGTTGCTATGCTTTATGCCAGCTGTCCCAAATATCTTATCCACATAACGGTCATATCATTAGGGGCATTGATGTATTATCATGTCGGGCTGCTCCCCGGCTATATATAGCCCCCCCCCCTCAACCACTAGCTGGTTGGCTGCTCCGAGAGATAGATTGACACTTGTCATTTAGAGCATCCCATCCTCCAAGGACTTTGAGTGAAAATCATCAGTGAGGAAAAACCAAAAGCCCCAACACCTAAAACCCAAAGTGATTGAGCATCACTGAAGAGATTGTTCCTTTGTGAAACCGATGCTTGTTACCTTTGAACACTGTGCATCTTCCAGACGGTTAGGCATCATGGTCTAGAGAATCCAAGAGGAATTGTCGATTGCCAGGTGACCAAGTCTGTGAAGGTTTGGAAGTCGCCTTGAAGACTTATGACTTACCACGAGGATTTGGGTGAGGTCTATGTGACCTTAGCTCAAGGAGAATATGGTAAGGACTGTGTGTCCTGGGACTGTGTTGAAGGTAATATGCCCTAGAGGCAATAATAAAGTTATTATTTATTTCCTTATATCATGATAAATGTTTATTATTCATGCTAGAATTGTATTAACCGGAAACTTAGTACATGTGTGAATACATAGACAAAACATATTGTCCCAAGTATGCCTCTACTTGACTAGCTCGTTTATCAAAGATGGTTATGTTTTCTAACCATAGACATGTGTTGTCATTTGATGAACGAGATCACATCATTAGGAGAATGATGTGATGGACATGACCCATCCGTTAGCTTAGCATTATGATCGTGTCAGTTCCATTGCTACTGCTTTCTTCATGACTTATACAAGTTCCTCAGACTATGAGATTATGCAACTCCCGAATACCGCGGAACACTTTGTGTGCTACCAAACATCACAACATAAAAGGTGATTATAAAGGTGCTCTACAGGTGTCTCCGAAGGTGTTTGTTGGGTTGGCATATATCGATATTAGGATTTGTCACTCTGTGTTTCGGAGAGGAATCTCTAGGCCCTCTCGGTAATACTCATCAGTATAAGCCTTGCAAGCATTATGACTAATGAGTTAGTTGCGGGATGAAGTATTACAGAACGAGTAAAGAGACTTGCTGGTAACGAGATTGAACTAGGTATGATGATATTGACGATCAAATCTCAGGCAAGTAACATACCAATGACAAAGGGAAAACCGTATGTTGTTATGTGGTTTGACCAATAAAGATGTTCGTAGAATATGTAGGAACCAATATGAGCATCCAGGCTCCGCTATTGGTTATTGACCGAAAGTGATTCTCGGTCATGTCTACATAGTTCTCGAACCCGTAGGCTCTGCACGCTTAAAGTTCGATGACGATTGGTATTATGAGTTTATGTGATATGATGTACCGAAGGTAGTTCGGGGTCCCGGATGTGATTACGGACATGACGAGGAGTCTCGAAATGGTCGAGACATGAAGATTGATATATTGGAAGGTCATGTTTGGACACTGGAATAGTTTCAGATGAGTTCGGGCATTTATCGGAGTACTGGGAGGTTACCGGAACCCCTTGAGGGGTCAATGGGCCTTCATGGGCCTTAGTGGAAATAGAGGGCAGCAAGGGAGCTGTGGGGCACGCCTCCCCTAGGCCCAAACCAAATTGGTTTAGGGCTTGGGGGCCGGCCCCCTCTTTCCTTCTCCCCTCCTCCTCTTTCCTTCCCCTCCTAGTTGGACTAGGAAAGGGGGAACCTACTCCTAGTAGGAGTAGGATTCCCCCTCGGGGCGCACCCTATGAGGCCGCCGGCCCCCTCCCCTTGATCCTTTATATACGAGGGCAGGGGGGGCACCCTAGAACACACAAGTTGATCAAGTTGATCTTTTAGGCATGTGCAGTGCCCCCCCTCCACAGATTTCCACCTCGGTTATATCGTCATAGTGCTTAGGCGAAGCCCTGCGCCGGTAACTTCATCATCACCGTCACCATGCCGTCGTGCTGACGAAACTCTCCCTCGACCTCAGCTGGATCTAGAGTTCGTGGGACGTCACCAAGCTGAACGTGTGCAGATCGCAGAGGTGCCGTATCTTTGGTGCTAGGAATAACCGGATCGTGAAGACGTACGACTACATCAACCGCGTTGTCATAACGCTTCCGCTTTCGGTCTATGAGGGTACGTGGACACACTCTCCCCTCTCGTTGCTATGCATCTCCTAGATAGATCTTGCGTGATTGTAGGAATTTTTTGAAATTACCGCATTCCCCATCAGTGGTATCCAAGCCAGGTTTATGTGTAGATGTTATATGCACGAGTAGAACACAAAGAGTTGTGGGCGATAATAGTCATACTGCTTACCAGCATGTCATACTTTGATTCAGCGGTATTGTTGGATGAAGCGGCTCAGACCGACATTACGCGTACGCTTACGCGAGACTGGTTCTACCGATGTGCTTCGCACACAGGTGGCTAGTGAGTGTCTGTTTCTCCAACTTTAGTTGAATCGAGTGTGGCTATGCCTGGTCCTTGTTGAAGGTTAAAACAGCACACTTGACGAAAAATCGTTGTGGTTTTGATGCGTAGGTAAGAACGGTTCTTGCTAGAAGCCCGTTGCAGCCATGTAAAACTTGCAACAACAAAGTAGAGGACGTCTAACTTGTTTTTGCAGGGCTTGCTGTGATGTGATATGGTCAAGCATGATGTGATATAAATTGTTGTATGAGATGATCATGTTTTGTAACAAAGTTATCGGCAACTGGCAGGAGCCATATGATTGTCGTTTTATTGTATGCAATGCAATCGCCGTGTAATTGTTTTACTTTATCACTAAGCGGTAGTGATAGTCGTAGTAACAATAGGTGGCGAAACGACAACGATGCTACGATGGAGATCAAGGTGTCGCACCGGTGACGATGGAGATCATGACGATGCTTCGGTGATGAAGATCATGAGCACAAGATGATGATGGCCATATCATGTCACATATTTTGATTGCATGTGATGTTTATCCTTTATGCATCTTATTTTTCTTAGTACGGCGGTAGCATTATAAGATGATCCCTTACTAAATTTCAAGGTATAAGTGTTCTCCCTGAGTATGCACCATTGCGATAGTTCTTCGTGCTGAGACACCACGTGATGATCGTGTGTGATAGGCTCTACGTTCAGATACAACGGGTGCAAGCCAGTTTTGCATGTGCAGAACACTCGGTTTAAACTTGACGAGCCTAGCATATGCAGATATGGCCTCGGAGCACTAGAGACTGAAAGGTCGACTGTGAATCATATAGTAGATATGATCAACATAGTGATGTTCACCATTGAAAATTACTCCATCTCACGTGATGATCGGACATGGTTTAGTTGATTTGGATCATGTGATCATTTAGATGACTAGAGGGATGTCTATCTAAGTGGGAGTTCTTAAGTAATATGATTAATTAAACTTTAATTTATCATGAACTTAGTCCTGATAGTATTTTGCAAATTATGTTGTAGATCAATAGCTCGCGTTGTTGCTTCCCTATGTTTTTATATGTGTTCCTAGAGAAAACTAAATTGAAAGATGATAGTAGCAATGATGTGGACTGGGTCTGTGATCTGAGGTTTATCCTCATTGCTGCATAGAAGAATTATGTCCTTGATGCACCGCTAGGTGACAGACCTATTGCAGGAGCAGATGCAGATGTTATGAACGTTTAGCTTGCTCAATATGATGACTACTTGTTTAGTGCACCATGCTTTATGGATTAGAACCGGGACTTCAAAAACGTTTTGAACACCACAAAACATATGAGATGTTCCAAGAGCTGAAATTGGTATTTCAGACTCATGCCCGTGTCAAGAGGTATGGGACCTCTGACAAGTACTTTGCCTAAAAGATGGAGGAGAATTGCTCAACTAGTGAGCATGTGCTCAGAATGTTTGGGTACTATAATCATTTGAATCAAGTGGGAGTTAATCTTGCAGATAAGATAGTGATTGACAGAGTTCTCTAGTCACCATCATCAAGTTACTAGAACTTCATGATGACCTATAGTATGCAAGGGATGACGAAAATGATTCTCGAGCTCTTCGTGATACTGAAATCGACGAAGGTAGAAATCAAGAAAGATCATCAAGTGTTGATGATTAAACAAGACCACTAGTTTCAAGAAAAGGGCAAAAGGAAAGAAAGGGAACTTCAAGAATGGCAAGCAAGTTGTCACTCCCGTGAAGAAGCCCAAAAGTGGACCTAAGCCTGAAACTGAGTGCTTCTACTGCAAAGGAAATTGTCACTGGAAGTGGAACTGCCCCAAATATTTTGCGGATAAGAAAGATGGCAAAGTGAACAAAGGTATATTTGATATACATGTTATTGATGTGTACCTTACTAGTCTTCATAGTAGCCCCTGGGTATTTGATACTTGTTCGGTTGCTAAGATTAGTAACTCGAAACATGAATTGCAGAATAAATAGAGACTAGTTGAGGATGAAGCGACGATGTGTGTTGGAAGTGGTTCCAAGATTGATATGATCATCATCACCATCGAGCACTCCCTAAAATTTCGGGATTAGTGTTGAACCTGTAAATAAATGTTATTTGGTTTTTGTGTTGAGCATGAATATGATTAAGATCATGTTAATTGTAATATGGTTATTCATTTAAGACAGAGAATAATTGTTATTCTGTTTACATGAATAAAACCTTCTATGGTCATACACCCAATGTTGATGGTTTATTGAATCTCGATCGTGGTAATGCACATATTCATAGTATTGATGACAAAAGATGCAAAGTTGATAATGATAGTGCAACTTATTTGTGGCACTGCCATTTGGAAATAATACATACCGATGTATGCGGTCCAATGAGTATTGATGCTCGTGGCGGGTACCGTTATTTTCTGACCTTCACAGATGATTTGAGCAGATATGAGTATATCTACTTAATGAAACACAAGTCTGAATAATTTGAAAAGTTCAAAGAATTTCAGAGTGAAGTGGAGAACCATCGTAACAAGAAAATAAAGTTTCTATGATCTGTGTGGAGGAGAATATGTGAGTTACGAGTTTGGTCTTCATTTGAAACAATGTGGAATAGTTTTGCAACTCACGCCACCTGGAACACCACAGCGTAATGGTTTGTCCGAACGTCGTAACCGCACTTTATTAGATATAGTGCAATCTATGATGTATCTTACCGCTTTACCACTATCATTTTGGGATTATGCATTAGAGATAGTTGCATTCACTTTAAATAGGGCACCATCAAAATCCGTTGAGACGACGCCTTATGAACTGTGGTTTGGCAAGAAACCAAAGTTGTCGTTTCTTAAAGTTTGGGGTTGCGATGCTTATGTGTAAAAGCTTCAACCTGGTAAGCTCGAACCCAAATCGGAGAAATGCGTCTTCATAGGATACCCAAAGGAAACTATTGGGTACACCTTCTATCACATATCCGAAGGAAAGTTCGTTGCTAAAATGCATCCTTTCTAGAGAAGGAGTTTCTCTTGAAAGAAGTGAGTGGGAGGAAAGTAGAGCTTGATGAGGTAATTGTACCTTCTCTCGAATTGGAAAGTAGTTCATCACATAAATCAGTTCCAGTGATTCCTACACCAATTAGTGAGGAAGCTAATGATGATGATCATGAAACTTCAGATCAAGTTACTGCCAAACTTCATAGGTCTTCCAGAGTAAGATCCGCACCAGAGTGGTACGGTAATCATGTTCTGTAAGTCATGTTACTAGACCATGATGAACCTACGAACTATGAGGAAGCGATGATGAGCCCAGATTATGCGAAATGGCTTGAGGCCATGAAATCTGAGATGGGATCCATGTATGAGAACAAAGTGTGGACTTTGGTGGACTTGCCCAATGATCGGCAAGCCATATTAAATAAATGGGTCTTCAAGAGGAAGACAGACGCTGATACTAGTGTTACTATCTACAAAGTTCGACTTGTTGCGAAAGGTTTTTGACAAGTTCAAGGTGTTGACTACAATGTGATTTTCTTAACTGTAGAGATGCTTAAATCCGTCCAAATCATGTTAGCAGTTGTCATATTTTATGAAATTTGGCAGATGGATGTCAAAACTGCATTCCAAAATGGATTTCTGGAAGACGAGTTGTATATGATGCAATCAGAAGGTTTTTTCAATTCTAGAAGATACTAACAAAGTGTGCAAGCTCCAGCGATCCATTTACGGACGGGTGCAAGCCTCTCGGAGTTGGAATAAAAGCTTTGATAGTGTGATCAAAGCATATAGTTTTATACAGACTTGCAATGAAGCCTGTATTTACAAGAAAGTAAGTGGGAGCACTACAGCCTTTCTGATAAGTATATGTGATTGACATATTGTTGATCAGAAATAATGTAGAATTTTTAGGAAAGCATAAAGGAGAGTTTGAAAGGAGATTTTCAAATAAAGACCTCGGTGAAGCTGCTTACATATTGGGCATCAAGATCTATAGAGATAGATCAAGACGCATGATAAAGTTTTTTCAATGAGTACATACCTTGACAAGTTTTTGAAAGAGTTCAAAATGGATCAGTCAAAGAAGGAGTTCTTATCTGTATTACAAGGTGTAAAGATGAATAAGACTTGAAGCCCGACCACGGCAGAAGATAGAAAGAGAATGAAAGTCATTCCCTATGCCTCAGTCATAGGTTCTATAAAGTATGATATGTTGTGTACCAGACCTATTGTGTACCTTGCCATGAGTTTGACAAGGGGGTACAATAGTGATCTAGGTGTAGATCACTGGACAGCGGTCAAAATTATCCTTAGTGAGTACTAAGGAAATATTTCTCGGTTATAGAGGTGATAAAGAGTTCGTCATAAAGAATTACGTCGATGCAAGCTTTTACACCGATCCAGATGACTCCAAGTCTCAATCTGGATACATATTGAAAGTGGAAGCAATTAGCTAGAGTAGCTTCGTGCAGAGCATTGTAGACATAGAATATTTGCAAAGTACATGCGGCTCTGAACGTGATAGACCCGTTGACTAAACTTCTCTTACGAGCAAAACATGATCACACCTTAATACTCTTTGGGTGTTAGTCACATAGCGATGTGAACTAGATTATTGACTCTAGTGAACCCTTTGGTTGTTGGTCACATGGCGATGTGAACTATGGGTGTTAATCACATATAGATGTGAACTATTGATGTTAAATCACATGGCGATGTGAACTAGATTATTGACTCTAGTGCAAGTGGGAGACTGAAGGAAATATGCCCTAGAGGCAATAATAAAGTTATTATTTATTTCCTTATATCATGATAAATGTTTATTATTCATGCTAGAATTGTATTAACCAGAAACTTAGTACATGTGTGAATACATAGACAAAACATATTGTCCCTAGTATGCCTCTACTTGACTAGCTCGTTTATCAAAGATGCTTATGTTTCCTAACCTAGAGATGTGTTGTCATTTGATGAACGGGATCACATCATTAGGAGAATGATGTGATGGACATGACCCATCCGTTAGCTTAGCATCATGGTCGTGTCAGTTTCATTGCTACTGCTTTCTTCATGACGTATACAAGTTCCTCAGACTATGAGATTATGCAACTCCCGAATACTGGAGGAATACTTTATGTGCTACCAAATGTCACAATGTAAATGGGTGATTATAAAGGTGCTCTACAGGTGTCTCCGAAGGTGTTTGTTGGGTTGGCATATATCGAGATTAGGATTTGTCACTTCATGTTTCGGAGAGGTATCTCTGGGCCCTCTCGGTAATACTCATCACTATAAGCCTTGCAAGCATTGTGACTAATGAGTTAGTTGCGGGATGAAGTATTACAGAACGAGTAAAGAGACTTGCCGGTAACGAGATTGAACTAGGTATGATGATATTGACGATCAAACCTCGGGCAAGTAACATACCGATGACAAAGGGAACAACATATGTTGTTATGCGGTCTGACCGATAAAGATCTTTGTAGAATATGTAGGAACCAATATAAGCATCCAAGTTCCGCTATTGGTTATTGATGGAAGTGAGTCTCGGTCATGTCTACACAGTTCTCGAATCCGTAGGGTCCGCACGCTTAACGTTCGAACGGTTGGTATTATGAGTTTATGTGATATGATGTACCGAAGGTAGTTCGGAGTCCCGGATGTGATCACGGACATGATGAGGAGTCTCGAAATGGTTGAGACATGAAGATTGATATATTGGAAGGTTATGTTTGGACACCGGAATAGTTTCGAATGAGTTCGGGCATTTACCAGAGTACGGGGAGGTTACCGGAACCCCCCAGGGGGTTAATGGGCCTTCATGGGCCTTAGTGGAAATAGAGGGCAGCAAGGGAGCTGTGGGGCGCGCCCCCCTAGGCCCAAACTGAATTGGTTTAGGTCTTGGGGGCCGGCCCCCTCTTTCCTTCTCCCCTCCTCCTCTTTCCTTCCCCTCCTAGTTGGACTAGGAAAGGGGGAACCTACTCCTAGTAGGAGTAGGATTCCCCCCTTGGGGCGCACCCTATGATGCGGCCGGCCCCCTCCCCTTGATCCTTTATATACGGGGGCAGGGGGCACCATAGAACACACAAGTTGATCAACTTGATCTTTTAGCCATGTGCGGTGCCCCCCTCCATAGATTTCCACCTCGGTTATATCGTTGTAGTGCTTAGGCGAAGCCCTACGCCGGTAACTTCATCATCACCGTCACCACGCCGTCGAGCTGACGAAACTCTCCCTCGACCTCATCTGGATCTAGAGTTCATGGGACGTCACCGAGTTGAACGTGTGCAGATCACGGAGGTGCCGAATCTTCGGTGCTTGGATCGGTCGGATCGTGAAGACGTACGACTACATCAACCGTGCTGTCATAATGCTTCCGCTTTCGGTCTACGAGGGTACGTGGACACACTCTCCCCTCTCATTGCTATGCATCTCCTAGATAGATATTGCGTGATCGTAGGAAATTTTTTGAAATTACCGCGTTCCCCATCATGTGTGTCCTTTGGTTTAAATACCAAGCCACTCCAACCAAACGTACAACTTCCATAGCAGTTGAAACTGGTCTACCAAATCACTGTCTTCACCGAGCTACTGGTTCTATTTCCTCAACCCTTTCATTTCCTCGCATACTTGCTATTGAACTTGATCGTTACTGTTTGAAGACTTTGACTGAAGACTTTCTCAATTTCCTCAACTCTATTTCTTCGATCACCTTGTCTTCTGCCTGCTTATCCTATTTACACGCTAACTGTGCTCTGTGTATGCTTCATTTCATCATGATGACTATGCTACTGCTTTGTTATGCATCCACCCGAGTACTTTATCCGCTGCTTGTATTTCGTCACTTAGCAAATTCCTCAAGTTGTATTTCCTCAGTGAAAAATTTGTAAAAATCACCTATCCACCCCCTCTAGTCGATATAACGCACTTTCATAGATGACTTCTTGTCTCTCTCTTTGATCCTCAATACAATGTTCTCCTTGATGTTCTTGGAGATCTATTCGATGTAATCTTCTTTTGCGGTGCGATTGTTGAGATCCCATGAATTCTGGATTTATGATTACATTATTTAAGAATATTATTTGAGTCTTCTATAAACCCTTTTATGCATGATTAAGATAGCTTTGTATTTCTCTTTGATCTATTGATTTGGTTTGGCCAACTAGATTGATTTTTCTTGCAATGGGAGAGGTGCTTTTTGACGTGTTCAATCTTGTGGCGTCCTCACCCAGTGATAGAAGGGGTAGCGAGGCACGTATTTGTATTGTTGCCATTAAAGATAAAAAGATGGGGTTTAGACCATATTGATTGGATCTATCCCTCTACATCATATCATCTTGCTTAAGGCGTTACTCTATTCTTGTCAACTTAATACACTAGATGCATGCTGGATAGCGGTCGATGTGTGGAGTAATAGTAGTAGATGCAGGCAGGAGTCGGTCTACTTGTCACGGATGTGATGCCTATATTCGTGATCATTGCCTTAGATATCGTCATAACTTTGCGCTTTTCTATCAATTGCTCAACAGTAATTTGTTTACCCACCATATGCGTTCTTTCAAGAGAGAAGCCTCTAGTGAAAACTATGGCCCCGAGGTCTATTTCTCATCATATTATTTTCAGATCTATAAAACCAAAAAAACAAAAATACCATGCTGCCATTTATTTACATTTACTTTATTTTGCACTTTTATTTGTCTTTTATACCTATCTCTGTCAAATCTCATCCTTGCAATTAACCATGAAGGGATTAACAACCCCTTTTTCGCGTAGGGTGCAAGTATTTGTTTGTTTGTGTAGGTGCAACTATTGGAGACTTGTGTGTTACTCCTACTGGATTGATAACTTGGTTCTTAACTGAGGGAAATACTTATCTCTAGTTTGTTGCATCACCCTTCCCTCTTCAAGGGAAAAACCAAGGCAAGCTCAAGAAGTGGCAAGGAGCTTGCGTTGGAGAGATCGGCTTTGGACCGGGACATGATGGGAGAGAGAGGTAGGTAGGATGCGGCAACGATGGTGGCCTAAGGTAGGGCAAAAGCAGCGGTGGCTTAGGGGGGGAGGGAGAAGTGACAGCGGTGGCGGTTGTAGGGAAGAGCGACGGTGGCCTAGGGTTTGGAGGGAAGGGAGGCGGCGGCTGTAGGGAAGAGTGGCATCGCATAAGGTAGCCATTGTAAGACAT
Source organism: Triticum aestivum (assembly GCF_018294505.1). Taxonomy (NCBI): domain Eukaryota; kingdom Viridiplantae; phylum Streptophyta; class Magnoliopsida; order Poales; family Poaceae; genus Triticum; species Triticum aestivum. The sequence goes on along the minus strand of NC_057813.1, from coordinate 574,698,326 downwards.
ATTTGCAATCAATCAATCTTCAAGATGGGTTCTTCAATGTTTTCTTCTTGCGGTCTGATCTCCATGTGTGAGTAGTTCGGTAAGGTACGGGTTGAGTCATAGGCCTTGCAACCCTTTGTATTTGTTGTGGGATCAATGGAAGGGCTTTGAATTAACATCCCGTATGTGTGAAAAAAAATTGTTCCATAGATGTCTCTTGTCTTGTCCGCGATCTTCATCCTTGTAGGTACCCACGATCATGGAGATCGAGCAATGGTGAGGCTAACAGCAGGGAGAATGTGAAGTGTTATTCTGAACACCAGTAATAGAAGGGTTCAGTTCGGTAACACGGATCCAATCCTTGGGGATTCATGAGGTGTAGTCATTAAACGCCCAAAGCTCTTATCTGGTTATTATAATCTTAATTATCGAGGCAACCCTGCATGACATATAGGGCCTTCGGTAGGAGAACTGATTCTTGATGCAGGACTTGTGCTGATCAAGATGTTATTTGGACACACCCCCCACTTTGGTTCATAACAAGCACATCTCGATGGGTGACTTCCGGCGCACAAATTAATTTTTTTGTCCTAACACAAATACATGGTTGTAAGCATTAAGACCTCATGCATGTATGTCTTTTTATTAGAAGTGTTTGAACCACAATTTTCTTGATTGATCTGGTGAAAAGCTGGAATTAATCCTTCAACGAAAGCTTGCTAGGGACCATCGCTTCAAGGGAACCTTCCTCTCATGGGTCCGATAACTAGGCTCACCTTTGGGGAAATAGGTGTGGGATACTTTTTGTTCCTTTACCGGATCACTAAAAGGAGGTATCATTCTACAAGACTAATAGGATGAGGGACGAGAGAGATTAGCTAATCAAGGAGAGGGATAAGTTGGGAATGCCCTCAAGATGCAGATAGATCATTTCACAAAAGATGGAGAGAACAATAGACACAAGATTCGTCAGTTGAAGTTAATCCTTGGTCAAGAGTAGACTATTTAGTTTGTGAAGTTGAATTATGTAGTTCTTTAACTAGCTAGTAACTTTTGTGAAGTTGAAACTTTTAAGTTATGAGTATCTATTGGATTATGTAGTTCTTTAACTAGTTAGTAACTTTTGTGATGTCGAATTATATTTAGTTTTTGTAGAATATAACTTTTTATTAGCGAAAAATTAACTTGCTGGCATTAGCCAACAAGGCACGACGGTGGTAAGGTACACTTAATACTGGCGTTGGCCACTTGGCATGCCATCAGCATGCGAAATATGGGTGACGCAGGCTCCAACGCCTCCACTATTTTTTAACAATGGTGTCATATTGGAGGCTTCGGGTGTCACAAGGCCGTTTTTGGCACGCCATAGCTAGACTTCCCTGCACCTGTGGTGCGTGGGTAATGGGTACCCCCCCCCCGACGCCCCGCAATGGAAGCCACCGGCGGGGCCACCAGCCCACGTATGGCAGCCACCCCCCTACATCGACCTCATCGAGGACGACAAGGAGGAGGATGGCGGCCACTGAAGGCGGTAGCACGACGACGACGGATGACCCGATCTATGGCTTCTTTAGTTTTATGTTTTCTCAATTTGATGTTTATTTTCAATGTTCGGTCGTGAGTCTTTGCGGACGTTTAAGTTATTGCGTATTATATATCATTTTAAATTATTTTAAAATGTCTTTTTGGTTTAAATTCGAAGTCTGAATGTAGACAAATTTTTGAGATGCGGCAGCCGGTTGGGAACACCGATGGCCGGACGGCCGCATCTGGACACTCATGTCTGTTTTGCTGATGCAAATAGAAGAATCCGGACAAAACGGGCATCCATTTGCGGTCATGCGTTGAAGTTGGCCTAAGGCCGCCTCGCCGCCACCTCAGATGCGCAGGTTCGCCACGGAAGCCCGTGACCATGCCACCACGAACCATGCCAAAACCGACGCCCTCGCAGACCCAAGCCATCCCATGCCATCGGAATATCTTTTTTGCCATAAAACCTCCAATCTGTTCATCAACAGTAAGTTAGTACAAAAACACCAAGTAAAAATTACATCCAGATCCGTAGACCACCTAGCGACGACTATAAGCACTGGAGCAAGCCAAATGACGTCGCTGTCATCACCCCTCCCTCGTCGGAGTTAGGCAAACGTTGTTGCGACAGACAGTCGGGAAGTCGTCGTGCTAAGCCCCCATAGGACCAGAACAGCAACCGTCGCTGATGAAGAGAAGCGTAGAACGGAAGGATACAACCTGTAGACACACATATATTGACGAACGAAGACCGGATCCAAACGGATCCACCAAAGACAAACGCCAACCGGATCTCACGAGATCTGCCGGAAACACACCTTGACACGCCCTCTGACGATGAGAAGCGTCGCCAGGACGGGGGCCAGGCAGGGAGGACCTTATTCCCATCTTCAAGAAACCGCCACCGCCTTGTCTTCTTGAACACGGGAGCAGAGAAAGTCGTTTTCAACCCAGAATGGGTCGTGCCATCGGAATATCCCACGAGAGGAATGAGCCACCCCACCACCGCCGACGCCGCGGGCTTCGCCCAGCGGCGTGTGCCGGCAACGGCGAGGAAGGGAGGAGGAAGGGTGGCGGCAGCTCACTATGGCGACAAGGGGGCGGTTTTTTTTATCGGTTCCACATAGTCGTCACATGACATTTTGTTGAACAAGATATTTACTGGAAATATCCTTCCAGGCATGTGAAGCATCATCACATATACGGATGTACATCTTGTTGACGTATAATGTGCTGCCTAGTCTCTTCCATCAGATCGGTCTTTTGGTTGCATTGGTTAGAGCATGCACTTCTACATGATATCAGAGCTAAGAGGTCCTGAGTTCAAGACCCTATTGGCGCAATTAAATTGCAGCCCACTTTCGGTCCACGTTTAGGCCTGAGGGAGCCACACATGGGGAGTGATGTCTTCTTCAATCGTATTCGTTCCCATGTACGGTAAGCATTCTGATCCATCTCTTGCATCATCTCCTCGGTGATCTTACAATTTCTATCAACTGTTAAGGACCTTGTACTAGCTTCAGTGTCCTTGCATGAATATGAAGGCCCTTTTGAGGAGCTAGAAGGGTGTACAGAGGCAGGAAAAAACACACACATTATACCAATGGGATGCTGTTGTAGAACGTGGTGTAGTGTCGCCTAGCCAAGGAGACAGTAATGGTGCAATCCAATGAATGGAGCCGGGGAGCTTTCCTGTTTGTCTAAAAAAAACAGTAATGGTGCAAGAATGAGTTTGATCTTGCACGGGCATCAGGCAACAGCTATATATGTGGTAAACATGTAGAGGCCATTCGGATCAAGTTGCTGCCTGTCGCCAATATCTTTTTCGTTTTCAAACAAAGCAAGCAACAATTTCAAGGTTGTCAACATTTGGGAGCTGCAGCATAGCTACCGTCATTATCTCCATTTGTTGAAGAGTCAATTACACCGCTAGTGCTAGAACTTGACATGAATGATCACTTTGGTGTTATAAGTTGTGGTGTATATTAAAGTGGTGCAAAAACTTGACTTCACAGTGCAAATACAGTGCGAAACTCATTTATATACGTCCACGCGCTGACGGGCATGCCAGCGTGGCATGAGGCTGCTGTCAGTGACCGGAAGGATAGGACGTTTGACCTGCTCTTTTGGTAAAAAAAAGTCTCAACTTTATTTTTCGCACATGGGAGGTCCACATGTCAGAAACAACACAAATCGCATTGAGAAAAAATAATGACCACAGGGCTTCATTACGAGCACAATAGGTGCTTTCTATATCTTTTGCTAGCAGCGCAAATTAAAAAAAATTAACTCATCAAATGAAAAAGGTACCCAGGGGGCTCCAACCAGGGACCCGTAGATCTCACGAATTCGAGATTAACTACCAGAGCCGCCAAAATTTATATAAACAATATATTTTTTGACTTGTAAGTGTTGCACATGCCTTTTCGTAAATCATAAGTATTTTGTTTCATAAAGTTCATAAACATTTTTGAAAATGTGAAAATGTTTATATATATGCTGCATGAATATTTTATTAAAAACACAAATATATGAAAGTATACAAATACTTATGTACATATATATAGAGAAATGTTCATATAATTTTAAAAATATTAATTTAGTTTCAAAACGTCAATATTTTATTAAAAATGCCACGGGTAACCTCGGGTACGATCTTTATATTTATTAGTATTCTTGTTCCTGGGACAACTAATTATTATTGTTTTCAATATATTTAACCTTTACATAAATACATTAATATTTTTAAAATTTTACGAACATTAATTAAATATATTTTACCTTAAATAAATATATTTAAATAAATGTTTGTATAATTTGAATTAACGTTTTTAATAAACTATTAATGCAATTTATAAAAAAAATCATGTTTTGGAAAAAAATTATGTACTTTTAGGAAACAAAATATTTATGCTTCATGAAAAATCATGTGCACATTTATAAATAAAGTATTATATTTTCTGAAGAATAGAAATGCGGCCTCAATATAGAAAAACCATTAGCCTATGTACATTTTGTTTTGAGCAAAATTAGCCTATGTATAAGAAACAATCTTTGTCGGGTGTTGGTTTGCACTATCGGGATAGGAGGTCGCTGGTTTGACTGCTGGACCTTTTTCATTCAAGTTTAGAGTTCTAATTTATGCTGTTAGGCCAAACTGGTACACAAAATATTCATTTTTACTATTTTTCAGTCGTCTGAAAACAAATTCGTCTCAGGTCGTTTTTTAGTCCGTCCGATTCGCACCAATCTTAGCGATTTTCGTTTGTCCTCAGTTGGATGTGGGTACGTGGCGGACCTTTTTCTGTGTTGTTGGGCTTTCGGGTTTGCGGGTCTATGGGTTACGTTATTCGATCCGCGAAGCGCCAGGTGTTTTTGAATTTTCTATTCAGTCTGTGGGGCGGCGGCCTTTGTTGTATCTGAGGAGGGGATTGGTGGGGTTGGGCCGAGGCGGGGCAGAGACGGCGGAGGGAAGGCGAGGGCGGAGGCGGGGGCGTCCTCGCCGGTGTTTAGCAACGGAGATGGCGCGCGCCGAGTCCTCCGCGTGGAGAGCTTGTAAGCAGGAGGCGTGCTCCACAGGGCCGGCTGCACGCAGGTCAGATGTCGGTTTGGAGAGGAGCTCGGCGGAGCTGCGCCGCCATGTTCGCCACCAGCAAGCTTCAGTCGGTGGGTGCGACGGTAGTCGTCGGCGCCGTCGGGGCGCAAGGTATCACGCTCCTCCCCGCTGCTCTTTTTTCTGTTCTATATGTCTATGCCCTCTGAATTTTCAGCTCGTCGTGATTGTCACCGCTCACAGACCTCCATAGCAGGAGGTGGTTTAGTTGTTTTGTAGTTTCGGCCAGGAAGGTGTGTGGTAGAAAGAAACGCCCATGAATGTCTTCAATCCTGGAGGAGTTTTTGAGTGGTTCATCAGAGAACGCCCTTGAATTTGCTGCAGGCACCTGTATATGTGTGTCCCCCAATTTTCTTTCACTAAGTAGGCCTTAACTTTGTCTTGAATGTAGTACTCTTTTGTTCTGGATTTACACCTCATTTTCGGTCTGATTGAATTTTCCACATATAGTGTGTTACCCTATAAGATTTTTTAGAAGCCCAAGGAATGTCTGTAGATGGTCAGAGGATAGGTAACTGAATGTATGCGTTTTTTTCTTCTGCAGGAGTACTAATGTGGAGAAATTGTAGGGTGCCACTTTTGTTGTCAGCTTGATTTTTGATGGCTTTTAGTTAGTAATGGATGTGATTTGTTTTCAGAGAGTTGAGTGATTACGTAGAGAATGGCTTGGGGATCATCTGAATGTAGTGTTATGCACCAACTAACCAGGCAGTAGATTGTTCTGAAACTAGTGTACACTGATGGAATTTCTTCCAGTTACCCTCTTTTAGTCTGCATAAGTGGGAAGTGGAAAGTTTAGTTATCTGTGCTCATACATGTGCTTTTGGATCGATGTTTTCTTCCTTATACACTTGTCTTTTTTTAATGTTTTTTTCTTGTAATTCAGTATGTAAGTCTGTTTGGTTATCTGAACCTGAACGAACAACTCGCTCGTCTTTTTGTCATGTGCATCGATGAGTTTGCAGGAACAGCAGACTTGTCCTTGAAATGCAAAATATTTTCTCCCCCAGATGATTGTTAGCTTAAAATATCCCTTGGCAGCGTCAAATTTCATATTCAGTCGTCTGTATTTTTTCTTTTTTTGCCACCTCTGAAACTGAATGAATAGATGTTAAGACACTCCTTCAGTTATGAGTTACTCCATAACAGCACCAGTATGTTTGATGTCCAGTGTCCGGATCCTTTTTTGAAAAGGCTTTCTGAATGACCACATGTTCTTTTATCTTGTCCGATAACTAGAGAGTTATCTTAGCTCACATTATGTCTTCATTCTTGGGTGTATTCACGTGCATTCTTTCAAATGTCGTATGTTTGGGTCAATCTTTCAGCTAGTTCTTTAGTTTATCTTCAGTCTTATTCAGTGTTATTTTGTCTTTCAGTTATGTGTTTCACCTTGTCTTACATTCTCTCACTCTTAAGTCTATGCTTCTTCTTTCTTAGTTTTCAGTCATTAGTTATCTTTATTCCTTAGTCCTCTTGGTATTCTTCTCAGTCTTCTTGGTATTCTTTCTATCAGTCCTCTATTTTCCATCAGTTTTCTGCTTCGGATTCAGTAATCAAGTTCTTCAAGTCATATTCAGTGTGTGTTCGTCAGTATTATTTTTTCTTTCTATCATTCATCTGTTTCAGATTCATTGTGCATTCTTGAGTACGATTTCAGTGTAGTGTTGCTTGTTGTTATTTAAGTATATATAGTTCTTGATCCATAGTTATTTTAGTTTTAGATTTCTGTATTTTAGGTTCAGTGTCATTTTAGGTTTAGTGTTATAGTCCTGAGATTTTAGTCATATATCATTTTTCAGACAGTTATTTTTCAGTTATCACTGTACTTCTTCATTGTTGGTCAGTTTTGGGTCTTTTCTTTATTTTCAGTCTTTTAGCTTCCATTTGTTCATTTTTCAGTCACTCTGAAATGGAGCTTCCAAAATCTTTGGTTCTCATTTCATTGATGTTTCATTTAGTTGAATACTGAGTGTTCTCTTCAGTTTCAGTATTTCAGTTTTAGTAATTGCTCAAATCATCGTCACATCTTCTGCTAGTCTAAATTATGTATCATGTTCATTAGTAGTATCAGCCAATGTTCAGAGAGTTGACTCAGTCAATGTTCAGAGAGCATGCATCATTGTTCAGTTGTTCATTCAATCATATGATATTATTATGAGTATCTTCAGTTCACTCTAGTGTTTCTTCAGTCTTTAAATATAGTTCTCTTCAGTGATTAAATATATATTCAGTGATCAATCGATTATCAGTTTTTTTATGCAGGAAGGTGATCACGTTTTTTAAATGTATATTCAGTGATTAATCGATTATCAGTTTTTTATGCAGGAAGGTGATCATGTTTTTATTGAGTTCTTCTCTGCCAAGTGGAACAACAGGGACACAAGCCTTATCTAACTCTAGTACATTTTCCTTATGTATAAATGATTCACATGTAAGGTGATCATCACATAAATGCAGCATGTATATATAAATGAAAATTTCAGGGAAGGGAGGGCAGCGTGGGTTCCTTTTGTTAGTCAGCCTTAGCGCTTTTGCATTAACGGGTCTGCTAGGCGGCCCGTTTCAGGGGCAGGTTCCTTTTACGTAAACTAGAAGGAGCCCAAGAGGCTTCGGCAGATTTTCGACCTGAAGCAGGAAAGAAAACAGACGTTTTTGTGCACTAATGAGTTTCTAGACAGAGTATATACTTAGACACGTGACAATCATTGAGTGGAATAAAAAACGACCTGACACCAATTTAAAATCAGTCGCCTGTTTATAAGTCACTCCCAAAATATTTATTCTTGTAGAGCACTAAATGTCATCAGGCCTGGTGGTTAATCGCCAATTGGGTCGCACCTTCTTCATTTGTATTTAAAAATAATAATTTACGTTGTTAATCTATAGAATGTATAGCTTACAGATCCTAGTATTATTTTGTACCAAAAAATAAAAAAAAACTGATTTCTTTTTGGCAAAAAGAGTAGGCCACACAACATGTCCCCATCGTAAGGTCACTGACAGCGGGCCCATGCCTGCTGGCACGCCAAGTCAGCGCCAAGGATGTATAAAAACGAGTTTTGCACCGTATTTGCACCACAAAGCCAAGTTTTTACACCACTTCAATGTACACCACAACTTGTAGCACTAAAGTGGTCATTCACGCCAAGTTCTAGCACCAGTGATGCAATTGACTCTTTGTTGAACTTGTGCATAACATGACCAAAACACACAAATAACTTACCTAGCCAGCATTTTTTAGATAACATCCGGCTTCATCCTCTGATTTGACACACCGACTTATAACTCATGCTCAGCCAAATAGACCAACACTCGCTGCTGCACCCTTCAATAAAAAAAGTTTTATCCCTCGTAGGATACCAGTTATACTTGGCACAGATACCATTAATATCTCTCTTCTTCAGGTTCGCAGCTAGCAGCAAGAGAGGAGACTGAGGCAATGTCAATTTCTTTTAGCCAGGTACCCAAATGTTTTTTATATAGAAGTTGTAGACATGAAATGCATGAAACTTGTTTTATTCGCTTTGACTTGAATGAGAAACAGAGATGTGTTTTTAGGACACAATCATAAAAATTGCACATAACAGAAGGCCTACGATAGCTCATGTTGAATATCATAACACCCGATACTGAAGCCATGATCACAACCAACAGTTTTGTTGCCCCCCTCTTGTGGCCTCTCCTATCAAAAGATCCTGTCAAAACACCAAACAACTCCGCAAGAATCAGTTTGATGACCCGGTTCAACCAAGATAATTGAAAAGAAGACATGTGAAAACTATGAGTGGCCATGGACAATAACAGGGAAGACACAAAAGCATGGACACTTAAGTAAAATTGTCGAAACAGAATAATACAAAACAGTGTGCACAGATCATACGCTAAGGGTAATGAGTTGTGCATAGACTTTTAATGATAATGTGTATTTATCCATATTTAAAAGAAAAGGGACTCATTTAAGCATATATTCGAAATTCTATAATTTGGAACATGACTTAATCATTCCTTTGTTGAACTCACACCAAGTTTACAGTCATGTCGGCATGTTCAATGTACAAAACCATCCATTCTGTCACGTCCTAGCTGGGAGATGGTTTGCAGCATTGAGAAATTTGATAAATGAAAGTTCAAAATAAATCCATTCAACTTAAATGGCCTAAGCAACAAAGATATTTTATTAGTTATTCTATATGTTTCCCTAAGACTGTCATCACACTCTGTAAATATCAAAAATACTCTTATATTACGGAACGGAGGGAGTAACTCCCAAGTGTTCAAGCTCAAGTTATGTAATCAGGACATGAGAAAATAAAGCAGAATATGATCTACATGTTTCATCGTGTTAAATGTAACAGAATTACAGGATTTGTTTCCAATGCTTATACAATCCTACTTCATACATTGGCAATACCTGTTTCGCTAGTAATTAGAAGAAACAAGCAGCAGGTAATAATCTGTATCCAGTATATGGTTATAATCTGATTGCCAGTGTTTCAATTGTTTGGAACACGACTCCAATTTTATCGACTGAAACTCATTTTGCCCGTAATGTTTATAGCTACATAATCATGACCTTGAATTCATGCCATGCTGCTGAGATCAAATAAAAAATAGTCATTGATACTATAATTTGTCTCACTGAACGAGCTAATGAATTAGGCGGCAAATTTATTCATTTTTTACTACTTGAATCCAAGTATATGCAAAACACATTTTGAACTACAAAATTAGATCCAAGAGTTAATTTCTTCGCAATAACGAGCATGCATGTGTTTACACAAAAATCACTACCGACTAAAGGGAGTTCCTTTGTCCGGCCTCAGTTTCTTCTCCCTGGCACTCAAAGCTTGCTGATAATCTTCTTGCATTCTTGTTCACCTTCACTAGGGACTTGCAGTTCAGCATAACTAGCAGATGTCTTTTCATCATCCATCAACTGATTAGAGGTACGCAAATTTGTAGGAGAAAATGATTAAAGGCAGACAGAAATAAAATTTATCTAGTGAATTCAGATGGCAAAAAATCTGGTATTATAGCATCTAGATTGAAATAAAGAGTGTTATCATCTCAAGCCGTCCTCCTTGTCCTGGGCTTGCAGTTCCACACCACTACCAGGTTTCTTTTCATCAGTCATCCACAGGTTAGTGGTTTACAAATTAGTACTCCCTCCGTTCCAAAATGTAAGACAACTTTTTACACTATTTCTTTTTTGAAACTGGGCAAAAGATTTGCCATTTTCATTGATTAAGAAGAAAGTTTAGAGGTTTTGACCAAAAAGCCGAATTACAACACATTACTCTCGCGGCACTACATTACTCAAATACTTTGCCCCTGCAAGACACCGTAGCTTGGATACATCTTTGATTCTAGCAACAAGAACCCCTACCGGCACCGCGGTGTTACGGAACACACATGCGTTTCTCTCGTTCCAAATTTCCCACGAGATAAGCATAATGAGGGACATCATCGGCCGTCAAGATTGCGACATATTGGAATCAACAAGGTTCCACCAGGCCTTTACCGAATGGATAGCCATCCAAGCAGAAGAGTGCACATCGGCCATCAAGCCAAGCCAAGACTTGATCATTCCCCAAACTCGAACCGTGTAGCGGCATTGGAACAGTAGGTGGGGCACAGATTCTTGAACTTTTTTGCATAGGGGGCAAGGGAAGGAGCAGTAGAAGTGACTAAACCGCAGACAAAAGTAAAATCAATCTAGTTACTTTTTTTTTGCGGGTGCAATCTAGTTACTTTAGCCAGGAAAAAAACATACAGTAGCATTAGATTGGACTAAAATCTTACCTCCTCATCGTCCTCATCCTCCAGGTCGTCCACAGGTACCAGAGCTTCAGGCTTCTTGAATGAAGCAAAATTCTGGGCAGAAAAAAGGGTGGCATCTCAAAACATTGATGGTTGATATTGTTCAGGGAGAGTAAGAGCACAAACTGAAAAAAAAAAGAGAATCGAACTAGGATCCTAGTGCAGTTCAAATGACCGAAAACAATAATAAACGTTTCAGTCATCATAATATCTATTCCCCTCACCATCCCCATCTTCTCGATTGTGAGAGCCCGAAATTGAACAATAATAACGATAGATATTTCCGATCATGGGATCTATGAATTGTTTTCAGCCGATCCAAAATAAGGACAGCTCACCTTCGACAAGTAATCCATTCGTTCCGCGACCGAACGGCCATCATTAGCCATCAAAATCTTGCAGATAGCACTGATGTCATAGTCCAACGTAGCCCTGATAGCAGAAGGCGAGATCGGAATGAGCATTTTGGCATAGTCGAAGGCCATGACGTCCTTGTTGCTTTTGCTTGGAGTGGCGGCTGCCATCGGCGGAGGTGGAGGAGGAGGAGGAGGCGAAGGCGGAGGCGGAGAAGATGGGAAAAAATAATTCTGAGACCGGGTCCATTCCAACTCCAATCTTAAAGCACGCAACTCCGCTCTGTTTCCGATCCCAGCTGCCCAATCCGGCTCCTTCGCTTTACGTTTCCATTGCTCCAGGATCAGATACGTACAAAGAAAAGAAAAATATCAGATACGTAACTCCTGGTGCCCTCGTCCAACAACGACCTCTGGTCCATACCGGCCGCCGGAAGGGTCTCGACTTCTCGTCCATGGCGACCGCTTTGAATGATGTGAAGAACACATCACTCCAACTTGCGGCGGGTGTTCACGAAGATACACTCTGGTGATCTGCGGCCGGACAGGTTCTCCGCTAGGTTCGATTGTTTTTTAAACATCATTTATTCTCATCATTGGTACTCCTTCGGTTTCCTTTTAGTGTCCATATAAAATTTGTGTGAAGTCAAACTTTGGAAATTTTGATCAACTTTATAGGGAAAAAAAATCAACATTTACATTACAAAATGCATATGTTTATATTAGATAAAATTTAATTTCATTAGATGCATCATGAAATTAATTTTCATACTATATAACTTGAGAATTATAGACGATGTTAATATTTTTCCCAATATGTAAATTTGGTCAAACTTTGTATACAAGACCAAGTACATGTCCAGAATGATAGTAAAGTATATTTTGAGAATCCTTTTGTTAGCGGACCGTTAAAACAGGATGGCAACCTTGGAATATACGAACATGATATGACAAAGATTGTCAAAAACTATGGGAAGTAACATCCATATACGTAATTTTTATGTTTTGTGTTTCATACATTTTTATTCATAGTTTTACTGATTATCTTGATTATATATTGAACTTCCAATTCGACTCATTGTGTTACGAGTTTGACTGAGATGATCTCACTATTACGGATAGTTAATAAATCATTTGTTATCCTGTATTATGTGAAATTTCGCTTGTGTGTATCAAATCTGATCATTAATTATTTTTCAGCTATGAGGACTATAATATCATTTGGACATGCTTCAAAGTCAAAACTTGATTAGCCATAATTGGAAAGACTTAGATGTTACTAAATAGAATACTACAGAACAATTACGAAAGCCAATTCAAAAAGATAGGTTATAAAGCTTCACATGTGTTCTCTATACCAATATAAGTAATAGCTGATGTGTAGTAAATTTGTTTTAATTATACAATTCATCCCGTGGTCTACTAATACTTAAGTTCATGGAATATTGGACTGGATATGCACTATCTGATCCGATTATACATGTATATATCGCTTTTGTTTGACAAACATATATGATATATTCAATAATATACTAATAATTGTTGGTATTACACAGGAAATTATCTCTTCTTTTTGGTATAAAGTTAGCGAGTATACTATTATGTTGGAAAACAAACACCACAGCCACGATTACAATGATTGGACAAATTGACAATGACATTGATGGATATCCTAATGGTGTTGAAATGTTGGAAAGTCCATATCATACAAAAACATCAAAAGCAATAAGCACATTATTTGTCGGAAATAAATACCGATCACTAATATCTGTTCTTTCTAACATGAGTTTAGATGAGTTAGTAGGTGGACTTTGCAGCTATATCAAATCAATCAATTATATAGATATTTTAGAGTGATTCATTTCTAATTAGTAGTGCAATAGACCACAAACATAAACATTATCTTATTTTTTAATGAGTATGGGACAAGTCCAAAAACCTTGGGGACTACAAAATCAAGGCTTTGCCTTGTCCCAAACTCATAAGAAAATCAGATAATATGTGTTGTCAATTACACCACTAATTTGAAATAACTTAATCTAAAATCTCTATAGAATCGATTGATTTGATGTACCTACAAAGTTCACCTAGTAACTCATGTAAGCTCGTATTTGAAAGAACAAATATTAGTGATTGGTATTTATTTTGATAGATAATGAGATTATTTCTTCTGATTTTTCTTTTATCGGATGGACTTTCCAACATTTCATTATGATCTCCATCAATGTCATCATCACTTTGTTCAATCATTGTACTCACTACTACGGTGTTTGTTTGTTAACATAATAGTATGATGGCTAACTAATACCTAAAAGAATTAATAATTTACTATGCAACACCAACAATTATTAATATATTAAAAATGAACATATCGTCAACTATATATGTTTCTCAAACAAAAGAGATATATACATGTGTAATCGGATAAGCATAAATAGACCACAGGGTGAACTGTATAATTAAAAAAATAAGTACCCTAGATATATTACAATATTACTTATAATAGTATAGAACATATGTGTTGCTTTATACTTGTCTTTTTGAATTGGCTTTCATAGTTGTTTTGTAATCTTCCATTTAGTAACATCGAAGTCTTTCCAATTGTGGCTTATCAAGTTATGACTTTTAAAATTGTCCAATTGATATTGTAATCCTTGTAGCTGAAATATGTGACCAAAAATAATACACATAAGCGAAGGATCAGTTTATGACATTTTATATAGAGGATTAGAAATGATGTACCCGTAATACTGAGATCATCTCGGTCAAACTCCCAACACAATGAGTCAAGTATTTTAATCTCACAATTTGTCGCGTTCACAGCAGTTAAATAGCAATGTGTGTTGTTCATAATGTAAGACGTTTTTGACACTAGTATAGTGTCAAAAAACGTCTTACATTATGGGATGGAGGGAGTATGTATTAAGCCCAGAACATAAAAATTAAGGATGTGGATGTTACCATGTCATGATTCACATAGTTTTTGACAATCTTTTTCATAAAGGTACCATCTTCATGTATTCCAAGGTTGACCTCCCGTTTAACGGTGCGGTAACAAAGGGATTCTGAAGTACTTTACTATCATTTTGAACATGTACTTGGTCCTCTATACAACATACATATGCGCTGATTACGTAAAAAGATTTTGAAAAAGAGATTACTAGTGGATATCAATAATTGGACTTTTCCTTGTAAGTAAGGGTACTTACATCATCGTTTAGCCACCCCTTTTTCTTCTAGCAGGCACACCAGTTGATGTTTCTTGACAGATATTTCGTCTATCTTCACCAGTAACTGTTTTTCCAAAAGATGTTTTCATTGCTATATGAGAACATACATCACGGTTGGTCAGTGCATAGTCTGCAAAAAGTAAAATAATTTGAAAGAACATTGAATAAGTCCATGTGTAAATATGGATTAACGGTGCACATACACAAATAATAATATTAAATAACAAAAATGTGTTTAAGACGCTAGATACAATAGTACACATCATGAACAATTATCTAGTGGGAAGTAGTCATGTGTTTCATCAACTTTTATTTGTTCATACTCCTCTGGTTGCTTATCATCATCGAATAAACTTGTCTTTCGTGCATACATTCATAAACAGGAGGTGATGTCGAGCTGGTTGGTGACGGAGGTCATGGCAATGGATCAACATCATTCTTATAGCAGAGCAATCGATTCAAAACATTCAAAAACCAAAGATAATGTTGAGATGGTTGGTGGCATAGGTGATGGCTCCAAAAAAACAGATGCATAAGCTACTATTAGATGCGTAAATATTCAAAAACCAAAGCTAATTATAGGCTGCGTAAGCTACTGGATTTTTGGATTTCGGCAGAGGGGGCCTAAATTGGCACACTGCCTAAATATTTACTCTGACCTCGAATGACACCCACGAACAAATCTGGAACAAATTGCAAGTTGCAACAATGTGAGCATGGTGTATGTTTTACTATAAAAGAAAGAGAAGAAAAATATACAAAAGAGCGATGACCTTTGTATAGCAAGGAAAACTAACCATGAATAGATTAGCCTTAAGACAAACGATGAGGATAAGACATGAGTTTGTTCAGTAGATCTACAATTGGGTAAAAATAATTATTACTAATCTTAAGACACACGCATCAGGTATGACAGAGAATGAATGCCAGAACATAGCATCATCAAGAAAATAAAATTGCATAGAACTGAAACACCACAATTTGAGCCGAAACCTGATCAGGTAATAGAGAACATAGCATATATTATTCTTTCTCATTATGCCAGATTGGTCTGCCAGCAACCAGTACCGTAGCTAGCTTTGGAAAAGTGAACTCAAGCAAACAAACTTTCAGAGTACAAAGCAGATCATCTTGCAGCAGCTCCAGTCAAGTCTTTCACGTACAACACTGGATAGGTATTTTCTCCAGATATTTGAACTACCAGGCGCCACCATGAAGTACTCTCTTGTGTGTGTATATTCATACTTCTTCTCTAGATAGCCTACTTTGTCGCTAATCCATCAGGCCTACAGAGTGCAGACTGCCCGTATATATAGGGGCCAGGTAGCTATGGTTGCAGAGTGCCAACACACGTGAAAGGTCATGACTTCTCCGAATCGACAGGACAGAATTTAGCTTGGCATGAGATGAGGCGTACCTCAGGTGGAGCACGGCGGTCCGGCGATGTTGGTGGAACGGCGAGATTGTACGACGGCGTATGGACTATGGAGCACGGGCGGCCGGCGGAGTTGGTGGAGCGGCGAGATTGAACGACCGAATGATTGGATGCTTCCGTAGAGGGCTCGAAGCCTATTTATGTGGCAAAAGGAGGGCGGTTCATCGGGAGTCCGTGTCCGGCAAGGCCGTGTATCCTAGCAAGTCACCTTCCCGGCCTCCAACACGCACGGATCCGGCTGGGATACGTCGCTACAGCCTACAGCCGCCTCTCCCCTGCTGCCGCTGACGAGAGCCGGTAAGAGGAGGAGGCAGAGGGTGAATTCTACTGCAACTGCAAGATCCGTGACTACTTCTGCAAGCGTCGGAGATCCTTAGTAGAAAGGACGCATCTAGTGGGTGGCCGGCTGCCCACTAGCGCGATCGAGCGGTCGGCCATAAAAGGCAACTTTCTGTCCCCCGCGCGGTACAGAAAAAGCAGGATCGAGCTGCCATCAAACCGAGCGATTCCAGCGCCCAATCCCGAACAAAAAGTGATCCCCTCACGTGGCCAGCTGTCCACAAACTCGCTCGCCCCCACGTCCCAACCCCTCCCACGCCCGCTCGCCCAAGCAATCCCACACTGCTTTCTTGACATGCACGAAAGAAAGGAATCCAAAGCTCCTTCTTCCTCCTTCTGTATAGCCGCCATGTGAGCAGAAAGATAGATGAATCTGCTTCAACAAATTGATCTAAAAGGCAGGGTGATCAGACCCATACCAAGCAACAAACATCAGGCAAGTACTTCCTCTCTACCCCTCTTCAGTTCTCTCCTTTCTTGTACTGCATCTATAAAACACCCTCCTCCATGGATCCATCAGCAAATCCATGGAGAATCTGCTTCAAAAAAAGAGTAGATCTGAAACATCACCCTATTGTGAACATCACACCAGCCCCCCCCCTCTGCACACTAACTTACGGTTCAGTTCTACCCTCTGCACACTAACTTACGGTTCCCAGATCGAAACTGAACGTGTTTTTCTAAACATGCATGCTAAGCAAGTTTCCCCTGCCCCTTTTATGTGTTCAACAAGTCAAATAAGACATATTTTCTGGCCAACTAATACATGATTCTAGCCAACTGAACATGCATGCTTGCCAACTGGATATATGCATCCTGGCCAACTGAAACGTCTATTCTAGCCAGCTGAACACATTGACTGTGCAACAGAACATGCATGCTGGCCAACTGATATATGCATCCTGGCCAACTGAAACGTCTATTCTAGCCAGCTAAACACATTGACTGTGCAACAGAATATGCATCCTGGCCAAGCTGATATATGCATCCTGGCTAACTGAAATGTCTATTCTAGCCAGCTAAATACATTGGCTGTGCAACAGAACATGCATCCTGGACAAAATGATATATGGATCCATGAAAATTCAAACATCTATTTTAGTCAACTGAACACATTGGGTGTGCAACTGAACATGCATGCTGGCCAACTGATATATGCATCCTAGGAAATTGAAACATCTATTCTATCCAACTGAATACATGGACTGTGCAACTGAACATGCATGCTGGCCAACTGATATATGCATCTTCGGAAATTAAAACATCTATTCTAGCAAAACTGAACACATTGACTGTCCAACTAAACTTGCATGCTGGCCAACTGATATATGCATCCTGGCCAACTCAAAGATCTATTCTAGCCAAAATTAAAAAACTGCAGTACGGCATCTTCTGTAGCAATATGTGCAACAGATAAAATAACAAGGTTATTGAAGCCATAAAACCACATTAAAGTAGTCATGCATATATGCTTGTCCCACACATATATTCTGGTAGCACACCTATTGCAAAGCTATAGTGTAAAAATATGTTCAAATATACTGAAAGTAGAAACAGAAACGGCGACGAAAAACATATATCTAAAGTCTGTCATCAAATTCTTCTTTCTTCTTTCACCTGGATTTTGCATCTGCAAAAAGTAGCATCGAATTGTGTCCCAATTATGTGCAGAAAAATATGAATAAGCTCCTTGCCAACGGGAACCCTGCGGATCATTGCAACAAAAAGCAGAGGAAAAAGTCAGAAAACTCTGTAGTAAAAAAAAGTCAAGTTCTTGCCAACTATTTACTGCAAACTGTGCAACTAACATAACAACTCTGTGCAAAAACAAAAAAATGCATGCATGTTATAATACAAGATTCTGCTATAGATATGTTGCTTTTGGAAGTAAGATTGTCATAAAATGGTGTGCAACTGCCTATTTACGAAGTTTTTAGGTTGTTTGAAACACTCTTTTCTATGATTAACAACTGATGACATCACTTTCTTCTTTTTTATACGTGCAGTGAGTGTGTGGCAGCATCCAAAAAATGGAAAAAAATGTTTGATCTCAATGGGTTGCCTCCTGATCTCAATGAGCTTCCTCATGATATGGATCGGCAGCAACCCAGCATACCACAAGGAAATTGGACAGAAAATGGACGATCTGTTTACTGCACGCAGGCAAGTCGTGGTGGAAACCCTATGGGCCATGACAATGTGGCAGGCCGGCCATCAACCCGTGGTGCCCCTGTAGTGGTGTCTTTGCAGTCAGAGAGCCATACTCTAGATGACACGGGAACCGAGGCAAATGTTCCTGGTCCAACCAGGACTGAGTTAGGAGCTGGGGTTGTTGACGGAGCTGTGCAAGAAGAAGAAGGAGAGGATGAGGCTGGTTCTCAACCTATGGAACCCTATGTTGGCATGAGGTTTGACAGCCTTCAAATTGCTAAGGATCACTACAACAGCTACGCACTACGGATGGGTTTCTCTATCAAGATGAACACATCTAGATGGACACCCCGCATCAATGAATTGATAAAACAATAGTTTTGCTGCAACAAGTTCAAGAAGCCCAAAGCTGATGATGGAGGAGCTGAGGCTCCTCCTGTCCTGGACCCTATTCCAGATCCAAAATCTGTTGACAGTGATGAGGAGATGGAAGAAGAACCTTCAATATTTGTTGAAGAGGAGGCTGGTACTAGTAAGAAGAAGAAGAAGCGCAAATGTGAGACAATAAAGCAGACTCAGTGCAAAGCAAAAATGTTGGTGAAGCTGATAGATGGGCGATGGGAGGTGACGCACTTTGTTTGTCACAACAATCATCCGCTCGTGAACATACTTTCATTGTCCAAATACTTGAGATCCCACCAAGGCATCTCACCTGATGAAAAGGAGTTTCTATGCATCTTGTATAACTGCAACTTGACTACAAGTGTGGTGTTTTTCTATATCCCTTAAAGAATTAAGTTTTCCTCTGGGCAGTTTAGTGTGCAACTGTTATGGTACTACTGTGCAACTGAAATGACTTAACTATGCAACTGGTGTCCAACTTCCCATGCTATTTTATATATCACTTTTGGTGCTTGTTGTGCAACTAGATTGTCTTTACTGTGCAACTACACAATGTCATGTATGCAAAAAGTGCAAAAGTGTTTTTAAAAAGGTGCAGCTAGGTGTCCATTTCCTGTGATTATCTTCGGTGCCAACACATGTCCTATTACTGTGCAGTTGGATGTGCGCATTCGTGCACATGATTCATCCCTTAAAGAATTAAGTTTTCCTCTAGGAAGTCTAGTGTGCAACTATTATGGTACTACTATGCAACTGAAATGACTTAACTGTGCAACTGGTGTCCAACTTCCCACGTTGTTTTGTATATCACTTTTGGTGCTTGTTGTGCAACTAGATTGTCTTCACTGTGCAACTACACAATGTCATGTATGCAAAAAGTGCAAAAGTGTTTTTAAAAAGGTTCAGCTAGGTGTCCATTTCCTGCGATTATCTTCTGTGCCAACACATGTCCTATTACTGTGCAGCTGGGTGTGCACATTCGTGCAACTAAAAAAAGGATATACTGTTTGTTTTTGTATTATGCAGGACGTATGATGCATGTAATGGCAGAGTTCTATGGATCTGAGATGATGGTGCCATTCGGACCAAAGGCAATAACAAATCTTTGTACAAGTTTCCGTAGAGATGACACAAAGGAGGGTGATCTGATTGAGACAATTGCGCACTTCAAGGATATACAAAAAACCGATCCAGACTTCTTCTATAAGGTGAAATATGATGAAGAGGACAGAGTTGTCAACATATTTTGGGTGGATGGCTTAGCTC
The DNA here is from genome assembly GCF_018294505.1 of Triticum aestivum. Classification (NCBI taxonomy): domain Eukaryota; kingdom Viridiplantae; phylum Streptophyta; class Magnoliopsida; order Poales; family Poaceae; genus Triticum; species Triticum aestivum. Next base: position 574,678,205 of record NC_057813.1, on the reverse strand, counting down.
GAAAAGCTTATGCGGAGGCGTACCACGATTGCATATCGTTTGACACCACCTACATGACCAACATGTACAATATGCCGTTCGCGCCCTTCATAGGAATAATCCGACATGGCCAATCTTTCATGCTGGGTTGCACATTTGTGAGGCAGGAGTTGGCATCGAGCTTTGATTGGGCCTTTGGAGCATTCCTAGAGGCTATGGATGGCAAACCTCCTGACAACTTCATCACCGATCAGGATGGTGCAATGAGGTAGTCAATACAAAGCATCTTTCCAACCACCGTGCACTGCTGTTATCGATGGCACATCATGAAAAAGGCTCAGGAAAAAGTTGGTTGGCTACTGTGCCAGAATCTAGGACTCTCTGATGATTTCAACAAGTGTGTTGACTTCAGCTTCACTACAGACGAGTTTGAGCAGAATTGGGCTGGGTTAATGGTGAAGTACGAGGCTATGACACACACACACTTTGAGAAGTTGTACGAATACAGGTCAACTTGGGTGCCATGCTACTTCAAACATAGGTTCTTCCTATTCTTATAGTCTACACAGCATAGTGAGGGGTTCAACGCCGTCCTGAAAAGATATGTGAACCCACACAACTCAATCCTGAACTTCGTCAAGCAATATGAAAAAAATCCAGAACCACATCCTTGCCAAGGAAGGCTGCAATGATTACAGGACATAACACCTTGAGATTGAGCTGTGGTCCAACTTCCCAATAGAGAAGCAAGCTTACAAAACCTACACTAGGGACCTTTACCGCAAGTTCAGAGAAGAGTTTGAGCTAATTGGACGTTATAATGCATTCCAAGTTGGTGCTGATATATTTGAGCTCAGACCGAACCAGGAATTTGTTGCCAAATATGGTTCTCGAAACTACTTGGTGTAGCAAGGGTGGAGGAGGGTTCCTATTTGTGTGAGTGCTGTAAAATGGACAAGGACGACATCCTTTGTTGCCACATCCTCAAGGTGTTCACACATATTGGAGTTGATGTCATACCGAAAAGGTACCTGCTAAGACGGTGGACACCTATTGCTGTACCTAGTGCGCCAGGGACTAGTTATGAGCAACCGGATGAAATGCCTCATCAATCAAAGAAGCAGATAAGGGAGAGGAACATGATATATGATTTTCAGAAACTAGCAAAGTTTGCGAGTGGTTTTGATCCAACATAAGCTATTGTATACAAGCATATGCACGCAACACGTACCGAGATTGACCACCTGAACAAGTCCAAGAAAAAGAAAAAAACGACTGCTGCCACGGGGCCATCAGATGATGGCAACCCTCGAGGACCTCCTCCACCTCCAGGCAGTAATCAGGGGGCTCATGATCCAGGTAATTACCTGTCCCAACTCCTGATCTAACTAGGTGTGTAACTTCAGTTACACATATCATTGTGCCCAGTTGCACACATCATGGTGGCCAGTTGCACAGAACATGCTGCCTAGTTATGCATGTTGTGTTAGTTCAAGCATCAAGATAACACAACTAACTTGTTTTTTCTGTTCTGGATATAGGTGATGCCAACCCTCAAGGACCTCCTCCACCTCCTGGCTATACACAGCATCCTCTACCACCTCCTCCCCCGCGTGCTCCTCCCAATGGCCCTACAGGCAGCACTCAGGGGGCTCATCGTCCAGGTAATTACCTGCCCCAACTCCCCATCAAACTAGGTCTGTAACTCCAGTTGCACACATCATGGTGCTCAGTTGCACAGAAAACATGCTACCTAGTTGTGCACGTTGTGTTAGTTCGAGCATCAAAGATAACACAACTAACTTGTTTGTCCTGTTCTGACTATAGGTGATGCCAATCCTCAAAGACCTCCTCCCCTGCCTGACCCAACTAGCAGTGCCCTGCGTGCTACTCCCAATGGACCTACAGGCAGGACTCAGGGGGCTCATCACACAGGTAAAATATCTTCCCCAACTCCCAACAAAACTAGGGTGTGTGACTTCAGTTGCACATATCATAGTGCCGAGTTGCACAGAACATGCTGCCTAGTTGTGTGCGCTGTGTTAGTTTGAGGATCAAGCTGAAAATCTAACTTGTTTTTCCTGTTCTGCCCATAGGCGATTACAATCCAAGTACCATGACGGGCCGTGCTACTGTAGGTATTTTTTTTTCAACTTAACTTGCACATAGCAACCAGTTAGTTGCACAACATGGGTTGTGTGGTTACAGAGAACATCAGTGCTGGTTGCACAACAAAAAAATACTAAATTTTTTATATGATTTTTACACAGGTGATTGTGATGGTCCTACTGCCCTGTTGGAGGCTGCATCCCCTGCACAAGCTTTTGATGATTTTGTGCCCAGGAATCCTCCAAGGTCTACTACAAAGGGTAGGGCAAAGAGTCGACGGTACAAATCGGCGCTGGAGCTACACCCAAAGAAGAAAAACAAATGCAGCCAGTGCCAATCTACAGATCACACTGCTGGTGTGTGTCCACTCAGGCTACTGTGATTCTGTTTCATCGTTTGTAACTTTAAGACCAAAAAGGAAAAGAATGATGCTTTTTTAGCAATGTTGGGACCAAGTGAACACATTCAGCATCTATGATATCTCTTCGTCTAATTTATGCTCCTTGAATTAGTTCATGCACTATGCAAAAAAGGTTGCTATTTGTGCCTTTGTTGGCAACTGGTTAAATATTTAGTTGTTGAACAATTGTATGTCCAGTGCTCGTAATGTATCAACAAAAGTGATGATATTGACTTGCAAACGGGATTACTACTAGTGTGCAACTACAAAATCTGCTTAAAAATTGTGCAAATCAGCAACTTCCTCCATGGAGCAGAGAAAGAAAAAGAGTACCGACCTAGTCCTTGTCGTATCTCAGCAATTTCCTCCATGGGGCGGTGTTGTGCGTGCTGGTGACCCAATCATATGCCAGCTTCTTCCTGATGTTGAGTACTTCCTTGGGTTCGTAGTTAGGCAGTTGGCTACCATTCCACTCAGTGGCATTAAGCAGTGCGAACAACCCACACTCATTACTGCAATGGGCAAGAAAAGAAAATTTGTAACATAAAATTAAAACTAGTAAAGATAATGCACTCTGTGCAACTGCTTATATTCTACTGTGCAACTGCTTATGTGCCACTGTGCAACTGCTTATGTGCCAGTGTACAACTGCTTATGTGCCACTGTGCAACTTCTTATGTGCCAGTGTACAACTACTTATGTGCCACTCTGCAACTGGCTAGATAATCCATTACAAACTCATAAAAATGATAAACAGATTGCAGACTAATATTGTGTCTTAAAAAACTAAAGATTGCACATGTAGAAAATTTTAAAAACTACAAAATGATGGTAAGAAATTGAGAAGAGAGCCATGCTTATTGTCTTACTTGCCGAGCTGCTTCGGCACGTCAATGTCAATAAGCTGGAAGTGCTCGATGCTGAACTTTGGGTAATGCTTCCTCCATAGCTGGCGTACTGCCCCCGCGATGGTAGAGGCGGTGGTTATCAGCTCAATGTTGTCCAGCGTCCTGTTTGAGTCAAGAACTTCGAAGCGTCCGTCCCTCAAGTTGACATTGAAGACCCAATAATGCCTCCCTCCTTCCTTATCAGTTACATCAGCGCACTCGAGCACTGGCAGCATGACCTGCAAAGCGTGAACAATTGCAGACACAGATACAGGCTGTAGCTAAGAAAAACAGTAAAAGACTTGGTCAAGTTAAAAACAGGTTGCAACAAGTATGTGCCAACTAACAGATGTGTCATGTGCAACTGAACATGCTGTGGGTGCCAACTAAAAGAGATGGATCATGTGGGCACAACACTCACCAAGTCTTTCTTGTCGAGACGGTTCTTGTAATCAAACTTCTTGTTTATCTCATTCACGTTGTGGATCCCTTGCTGTAAATTCATCTGCAGAGATTATAAAGCATGGCTCAAACTCCTTACTAGATGAAAGGCCTCCCTCAAATGGTTAACAAAAAAGTGCTACAGAACAAAGATGAGGGTAAAGAAGGTTTTGAAAAAACTTACAGAAAACCTCAGTGGCATAACAACCTTCTTTGACCCTTCTAGTAAGTTATCCATGATGTGTAAGATTCTAGTCTCAATAACGATTTTTGACAGCCATTGAACCGGCTTCATCGAATCAACTAATTCCTTTAAAGAAATGTAGAAAGAACCATACCTGATTATCTCAGGGCTGAATTTTCTTTGAAAGCAAAAAAGACAAGTTAGCTCGAAGGGTCACAGCAGCAAAAAAAATGTGCATGAAATTGAAAACGGAACAGTGTGCAACTAAAAGCCCTGTTCTGTGCAACATGCTATGCTTTATGTGCAACTAAGTGGCTGGTCCTGTGCAACTGAAAAAGATATGTATGTAGGCTGTGGGGAGTTAGTTTACCTGGTAGCTTCATCATTTGCTCATTCGTGATGCCTGACCCAATACAAGAGGGAAGCGTAAAGCTTGTTCACTGCCTCATTGGAGCTGAAAGTCTTCTTCTTGTTGTAGTCAATAAATGGAGACCTTTGAGATGCTGCGGGCCTTATTACCCTCCTCTGTCTTCGTGCAATAGGTGGTCCCAAAGAACTGCTCGTGCCAGCTTCTGGTTCTGCGCATATCGGGGTGTGGCAATTCTCTGGTGATCCAACATCTAGCTCTTGAGCTATTGCCTTGCCAGCATCAGCAGCAGCGCATCCTTCATTCACAGCTGCTAGGTCCAACTCACACTCATCAACACGAATCACACCGGCTTCCACTGTTTCTGCTGCTGGAGAAGGTGCTGGAGCATGACCATCTATGCCGAGGTCAAAAGATGGTGCATCGCAGACCCCGTCACCATGATAAGACTTTGATCTTCGTATGAGTTCAAGGACCAGGGCATCTCCTTGCGACAAACACGGGTGCATCGTTCACTGACTTGGTTCACAATAGTGTTGTAGTTGGCGGCCTTGGAGGCTTGCACCTACTTATAATGTTGAACACCTCCTCTTGTGTTAATGGTTGCTGAAAGTCAGCTCTTGGTGATGCAGGCTTGCTTGGCTGCTGTGTGCTGGCTCTTGGGGACGACAATTTGGTAGTAGGATCACCTCCTTTTGTGTTTGGCATTGAAGCATCTCTATGAGTAGGCACCTTGGGGAGTGGTGCCTTCCTGAGCAGCTGTGGTGGTTTTGACTGTGACCACGCTGCTAGCTGACACATCAGTTGGCACACTGGTATCTGTAGTTGGCATCTTTCCAGTCTGAGTTGGCGGCAACCTAGCAGAATTTGGCATCCCTGCATCAATGGCTGCGGCTCGTAGTTCTCTCTCGTCTCTGAACCCCAAACCTTTTTTGGCCTGTTCCCCCTTTGTGCCCCTGGCAAACTTGACAATCTTTTGCTGCTTAGGTGGTTTTGATGGGACTGTTGAAAGGGGAGTCTTCCCCTTGATATGTTGAACTCCTGTGATGGTGGTTGGCTCTCTGCTCACTACAGTTGGCATATCAGTTTGAAGCACAGCTTCCTTGACTATATTTGCTTCAGCATCTGCACTCAACATCTTCTCCTTGGTTTGAGGCAACTGCAGATTCTTCTTCATTGAAACCGCTTTACGCTTCTGGACCACGTGAGGGTTTGCCATGGATGCTGCCTTACTATTGCCGGAGCTTAGGTCTGGAAGCTGCTTCAAATATTCCTTGTAGTATTCCTTTGAATGAACCCAGTCAAGACCCTTTCCTGCTTCCTCCATGTCAACTTGATTCTTTTCAGCAACACTTGATAAGAACAGGCTCTTGTCAATGGCAAAGTTGATCTTCTCACACATATCTTGGTCGCTAAAATCTGGCACAGGAAAGGTGGTTGCCAAAACTGGCTTCAAGTTGCAGAGCTTGAACATATCAATGCTGCCTTGAGACTCTGCTTCGTCATTTTTCTTTGACTTCGGCAAATCCTTGTCTTTCTAGCAAGTTTTGTCGATTAACATCTGTAGTGTGCTCCTGCTACTCAATGAATTGCTGCTGCTGGTAGGGGTGGCAGAAGTGCTAGTCCTCCTGGATGTGTTGCCGCCTGTACCACCAGAACCAGGGGCGTTGTCATCATCATCATCATCGCTGCTGTCGCTGCCTTCATTGGATCCCCCTTTATCATCACCATAACCGTCCTCGTCTTCTTCATCGTCGTCTTCTTCCCTCTCACTGCCATCAATTGATGCGCCTTTGTCTTCTCCCCTCTCACTGCCATCAACTGGTGCGCCTTTATCCCCGTCCCCCTCTTCGGCCTCACCTTCTTCTTCCTCCTCCTCTGCCTCACTATCTTCTTCCTCCTCCTCCTCCTCTCCTTTTTCCTCTTCTTGTTTGTCCTCCTCCTCCTCCTCCTCCTCCTCCTCCTCCTCCTCTTCCTCCTCCTCCTCCTTTGCATCTTCTTCATTGTCATCCTCATCCTTGTCCTCCTCCTCTGATTCATCCGCGTCTGTGTCCCCGTCATCATCAACATCTATCGCTGCTTCCATTTCCTCATCTTCTTCTGACTCATCCTCAACAAACTCTTCTTCTTCTTGTATAGTTGACCCCCGTCTCTTTCTTTTTGGAGCACGGCGTGACGCCCCGGTTTGCATTGATGGCTGCTGTACGTAAGGATCAATATCCGGTTCCTCGTCATCGATCTTGGCAACTACTTCAATGAAGGTGCCAACCTGTTCAGTTACAGCCTTGCACAGGTCATTGACCACTTTCGCAATCTTTGCCTTTTTCTATATCAACACAAAAAAAAGATTCAATACTGATTCAGTTAGAAAAAAAATTAAAAAGTAAAATGTCTGTAACTGACCATGATGTGATAAGCAAAAACCGACTAATACACACTATTTGGCCAACTAACACTACAAGAGATCGGGCCGACCATGACGAGCTAAAAAATGTCATCGAATAGCTAATAACGTCACAAATTACCCCTCGGTGACATTTTATGGGCGTCACAAGCATCGTCACGGATTCCCCGTCATAGATTACTCCTAGTGACGGCGCGCGCGCAAAAATGTCATCGAAATTGGGACCTTCGGTGACGTTGTATAGAATGTCATCGACTTGCTATTTCCATGACAGTCAGTTAATGTCACGTGCTAGGAGGAAATATGCCATATTGTACCATATTCGGTGACGAGGCGACATCACTAACTTTATGCCACATCAACACCCGAGCGGCTATCCCACTACTAGTGCCACTACTTCTATTATGGATGAAGATGACGTCATCAAAATATATTTACTCTCTTTCGAATCTAAATTACGATGAAAATATGTATTTAATTCACATCACATCACATCAGATTATATAAAAAAGTTAAAGAGAACAATCACATCATAAGTTGATATGAAAATCAAATCATATTATATATGAAATTGTCTCAGCCAAATCATTCTGTAAACAAAAATGATAGTAAAAAACTGACTCAAGTTTGACACAGACAATAGACAAGATGAAAACTAATATTAACTAAAGACCACATATGTTCTCTTGATGATTCCAATGTAAGGATGGCATTCATGAACCATCTGGTTTAGACTGGGACTGCTGAGTTGCTTGCTGAGTTGCTTGAGCCCTCAAGAGAAAATCAAGCAGATTATCCGTCTCCTTTTGCTTCTTTGCCCAGGCTTCATTCTTCTCTTGCTGGCTCTTCTTTAGAGCTTCCAATTCTTCTTGCTGATTCTTCTGTATCTCTTGAAATGCTCTCTCTTTTGCTTGAAGTCTTGTGGCTAACTCCTCCCGATGCCTATAAATGAGAAAACACAACAACATTGCATCATAATGAGATTAAAACAGACAAGAAAATAAGGTATAGTGGTACGAATTTGAAATAGAGAAGCACATTATTAAATGTCAAGGCAAGCATGCCCATGGGCCAATGAAACAGTAAACCCAAGAATAACTTACAATGTTTTAAAATATGCAAAACCAACAACTTGATTACAGGAAGCATCACCAAAAGGTTATCAAGTCGATAACACAGGTTAAAAGAAGCACTCCTTAGTTGAACTTTCATTCACTACAGTGAGTGCAATGTGCACACAGAAGCAAACAAAAATAACCAACAAGAACAGAAAGGGAAATAAGATAATTACCTATCATTTGCATCTTTTGCCTCTCTATCCTTCTGTTCAATTCTTTCTTCTAAAACTCGGATCTGGGCTGGTGAAGTAGAGCTCCCAGACCCCCTGGATCTTGATGCATACCCCATGCTGGAAAGGAAGCTGCTATGGGCGCTTTCTTCCTTTAGAACTTCAGCCACAATCGCTGTATCGGATACTGGCTGCTCACCTTTTGATTGTGCTTCTCTTTTATTTTCCATTGCATTCTGTAGTATAAAGAAAAACATTGATGCTAAGGCAAAGTTCATATGGTAGATTACACTTGATCAATATGAGAATCTATTTCAAGTCAGAAACAATAGAGGAATCTTACATGAGCTAGAAGTGCCGGCTCGCTCATGCTACCAGTCTTGCTGTTTATATGGGTGTCTTTGAAAAACTCAATAGGACTTGGGTCCTGATTATTGTACTTGTCTTTTTTCTACAAGATATATGAAATCGTAATGTTTCTACTACATATATATTGGCCAGATGCAATAGGCATAGGACTACAAGTAAGATATTTGGATTTCTTACAAGTTTGCTGAAATAGGCAACATAAGACATAGATCCAGTCTTTTGGTGATGCTTGACAGCTTCTCGGTTTTCCTTGTTCATTTGACATATTTTCTATATAAAGAAAATGAATATAAGTATTACATATGATACAGTAGATGTGAGTGCAAAAACTATTGTTGGTCGCATATCTTGTTACAAACCTTGTTTCTCTCATCGGACCATTTATTGACAAGGCTGGTCCAATTCTCATGAGTAATGTTCGCTGGCTTATTTGATAATGCTTCCTGAGCAGTATAACCATTGAAGTATTTCTTCTTTAGCCTGTAGCTTTGTTGTTGAACACCCTTCTGGATTACTTTTGTGCATACATCATTCCCAACCTTGTCATCCTTTTCCATCTCAAAGTTAAGATGAAATACCAATCATATATACGATTTATCACTAAATTTACTATGCAACATGTGAACACATGTATGAAAATTGAAGGAAACTATCCCACCGCGATATCTTTAATAGCATGGGGAATAACATGTTTGAGTGGGCTTTTGGCATAGTCGTTCCAGTGCCTAGCAACATGCATTCTGCTCCTGATGTGGATACCACACTCAGAAGAAAGCTTTGCTGCTTGGACTGGGTCTATAGGTCTCACTTTCCCTGCTGTAAAATCAATACGCATTTTCCTCCCTCCATTTCTGCTTGCATACTCCTGAAGCCCATGCCCCATCGTTGGTCTACGTCCACGACCTCTCCTTGACGGTCGTGGATCAGTTGGACCAGTGGAGCATGCTAATGCATCTACATTACAAGCTAGCAGATAAATTAGAAGGTTATAATTTCAAGTGGAAAATAGAAGGGGTAAAGCGATGATGTCGCATATACCTTGGCCTTGTAATGTAATCATGTTATCAGATTGTCCAGATGTGCCTATCATGTCTTGAGAACCTTGTACCCCTGAATCAGCGTCAAGTGAGTTGCTATCCTTAGAAGTTAGGTGAGGTGATGTGTTTGTTGGATTTGGTGCAGACTGTTCTTGATGGTTTGTAGCTTCAATTGACTCAGTTGTTGCGGTAGCTCTAGATCTTGTTATTCTTGAGGTAGCAGCTGCACTATTTTTGGATCTGACATGCTTTTTCGTTTTTGGCATGGTAGAACCTTCAGGTGCCTGGGTCAAACAGGTGAGTCAAACAAGGCAGTTAATCAACACTAACCTGCGCAATGTCAGCATAGGTTCAAATAAGAATGCAGTGAACAGAGATATCATCATCTATATTAATTAGGAAAAGTGGAGGGACAGAAAATGTGAATAAATCTTTTGAGTCAACTATTTGTGATACTTATAGTGCATAGTGACATACACATGATAAAACCAAGGCGAAATTAAAGCCAGTGAATCCACATTGCACATATTATTTAAGATGTAAGTCTGCATGATATATTACCATTGCTTTGGACTTAGCAACAACGACCTCCTCTTCATCTCTCAAATCCTCTTCCTCTGCATGGGCCTCCTCTTCAGCATCTGGTTCATACTCTGAGTCACTGCGATCATCAGCACCTCGTGTATTTTGTGTCGGTTGCGCATTAGAGGCACTAGGGTATACAAGGCTACGAGCTAAGCTTTGTATGTCTTTAAGAGACTGCCGCTCCGCAGCCTTGCGTTCCAATCCTTGCTCCTTCCTTCAAATACGCCTCACCCTTGCGTTTCTGTTCCGCAAGATATTCCCTGCTATGCATATCACTCTCCAGAACTGGTGGCATGATGTTAGTAACTGAAGCTGGAAAAGATGAGAGAGAGTGAACTTAATGAATTGCCAAAACACCTACCAGCCTACATTATGAAATCTGCTTAAACATGTTTGGAAATGGACCTTAAAAGTAAATTACTGTATGATGCTTTTGAGGGTTGTAGAACAGATCGAAATAAATAACATACATGGATATATGGAGCATCCAGAATTTAGTTAAACAAGAACAAGTGCAGACTCTGTCTTTATTCATTCTGAATAAGTGCAGACTCTTTCTTCATTCAGTTTTGAACAAGTGCACACTCTGTCTTTATTCAGTTTGGAACAAGTGCAGATCCTATCTTTATTCAGTTTTGAACAAGAAAAAGTGGAGACTCAGTCTTTATACAGAATTCGAATCCCTTACATCACAAAGCTCCCTGGGGCAAAATTGCCTAGGAGCGTCTGTGTGAGGTGGCTGTTTGTGGGCCTTTTCCGTCAGTGGCACGGTTGGCATGGGCCTCGGCTTGTTCGGGTAGCTGGAGTGGCCCAAAAAAAGCTTCTGAATACTCAGGATGCAGTACAATATTTCTGAACTACTTGAAATGGCTAGCAGCCTTGCACTAAGGCAAAGGGCTTTCAATAAGCATTCTATTCTGTTGTCTAGATGTTCAGCAAGAGTAGCATGGCATGAATGCCCTCAAGTTTAAAATATCAGAATCATAAGAAAGAGAAAATGCTTAGGAAGTCAAGTTTTTCCTCGAGCAGCTATCATTTTGGGACTTGGATTTAAAAACCAAAGCCCTTGATGGGTCGAAGTTTTACTTACTGTCGCAAACCACTTCTAGTAAAGAACTATTTATGGGGTAGCGGAACCACAAGCATGGAAGCCACATGATCGTTGTATGATAATAAATCTCACGACAACTGAATAAAGACTGACTAAATCTTACAAGGTTACTAGATTTGCCACACTGTCGTTCTATTCAGAGATGTAAAGAAATCTCACGGGCGTGTGTGCTTTGTCCCCCCAAATCCCTTCCCTAGTGATCCCTTACGTCTAGAGCTTGCGGGATGAGGAGGGTGGGATGAGGAAATTACGGTGAGCCATCGCCGGTCACTCCAATCGGTGGAGAAAGAGAGCCGGGTGGGCGGCCTCCTCCAATCAGATGTCGCCGGTTGATGCAGCGGATCCAAGATCGGCCGATCGGGTAGCCTCTTCCAATCCGCCGTCGCCGGTCGCCGCAATCAGGGGGGAGTAGAGCGGAGTGCTCGCAGGGATGGTCGATGTGGTGGATCCGTGCTCTGCCGGCGGGGCGGCCACCCCCAATCTGCCGGCCCTGATCGCCGCAGTTGTGGGATTGGAGAGTCGATTGAATCTGAGGAAAAAATGCCCGGGTGGGCGGTGGATTTTAGCGGTGCCTCTTTGCGGGCGAGATAAAATGATAAACTTTGGCTGGGTCTTTGACGGGTGGGGACACAGGATGGATGCGGGAAAAAAATAGAGAAGTGGAGGGAAAATACTGCATGGTGGAGGGAAAAGAGTTTTTTTTTGTGAGAAGATGGTTTATTTTCAAAATTTTATTTCCACTTAATATTATGTAATTCATTTAATTCGAAATAAGTAGCAAATGATTATTAAAAAAAGCAAATCTTACATGAACATTATGATGTGGTGTTTTCCATTTTTTAGGAGAATTCTAAATAAATATGTCAAAAGCTGTACAAAGAGGTCTTAGTATTTGATATGGCAAAAACAAAATGCAATGAGTGATTATTGTAACTACTGGTGTAAATAAAATTGGTAACTTCCAGCATAAGTGATCTAGGGTTCATCCTCTGTCATCACCCGTCCTACTCTTACACCGACTAAATCGATGACGGTGTATGTGATTTTTCTTTCATTGATTTTGTTTCGGTCGAGGCGGGGAAGACATAATCCAACAACACAGGTGGTTTTGATTTGACACTAGTGCGGGGACCGACCAAATTTTTGGGCAGGTCAAGAGGCGCCTAGTGTCGACCTCTTAGATCATCTACAAACACAACTCGCAAAATCCACCTCCAAACTCCCGCAACGCATCTGAGTGTTTGGGCCTGATTTGCGTTGCTCAGTTAGGTGGTAAAACTGCATCCCTGTAGTGACCGGGAAGGCCGCTCGTAAGTTTGGGGCAGATTTGGGTCGGGATGTAGATGCTCTAAGAGCATATACATCTGGATATATCAAATATGGCCCCTCAAACGCCCGCGGACACGCCCAGACGCGTCCGCCGGCTATGACCGAGCACGTCTTAAATTTCACTTGTTGTATCTGGACATCTCATACTTGATTCTTAAATCCATACAAAGACATATAAACAAAATAAACCTACATACTGCGTAGACCATCTAGTTACTTATCCTCGAAGATGTCAACGATCTTCATGCCCGGCTCGAGCAGCATTGGTGGCAGCTGCAGCTCTGCCTCCTCCGGCTGCTCTGCTCCGGCCTCCTCCGTCTCTATCTCTGCCTCGAGTTCGGCGAAGAGCGCGTCAGATGCCGCCTGCTCCTGCCGGAGGAACACCTGGTTGGCCTTCACATAGCCCTCATCCTGGATGGACTCCAGGATGGCCTGCTGCTCCGCCATCTCATTGTACTGGGCGACAGCAAACTCTGCCTCCGCCTGCACCATGTTGAAGCCCAACAGCTGCAGCTCCGGCTGCTCCGCCTCCTCCACCTCCATCGGAGCTAGCTTCTCATCCTCCTCATCTTCTTCCCCCGGCTGCAACTCCTCCTACTCCGGCTCTGGCGAGTCTGGGGGCAGCCCGTCAGCGATGTGGGCTGCGCGTGGCTTGTCTCGCACGGATCTCGTGTTGAATCTCAGCACGGCGCTCCGGCGGGAGCATTGCATAGCAGGTGATCTTCCTCCGGACCATGGCGGAGCGCCGGAGCATGGGCAGAGCGCCAGGGCGGGAGAGGGAGGAGGTGAATGGGCTAGGACTGGCATCGCGGAGAGGGGGGAGGTCGATGGGCTCGGACTGGCGGCCCAAAGAGAGGGGGTTGGATGGGCTAGGGTTTCGGTACTCCGATCGGGTCAAATAGGTGGATTTGCTGTTGGCTGGTGAGCTAGAGCGGCGTCACGCGACTTTCACACCACGATGACGGAGGAGGCGTCCGTCGGACCGCCAGATTTTCGGGTGAGTCTGTGTGGGATCTCTTCATCAGTCGTACGTGGAGGATGTGCCCGGGCGCGCCCGGACGCCCCATATTTAGACTGGATATGCGGGGTGCTGGCCAGTCCGGTCGTTTGAGGCTCATTTAAGGAGGTCGTCTGAGTTAGAAAATCACAACCGGTCAGTGACTGGGCGGCCCACCCGGACGTATGAGGCGGATTTGAGGTGCCCAGCTGTAGATGCTCTTATTAATACAGATATAATGCTTATGTCATTGTGGTGTATGCTTTAAAAAACGCTCACACTCATCTCGCTGCTTCTGCTCTTGTGCTAGGCTGCTAGCTATCACCTCGTCTCCTCCGTGCCGTTGACCACAAAAAGAATCCCCAAATCAGCGCCAAATGACCCGCTGCCGCACCTTGCCGCCGGTGGCTCGAGCACCGCTTGGGCCGAGCGCCCTAGCCCCGCTGCACAGGCACTTGCTTTGCCGACGGCGGCTCCGCAATAGTGTGCTGTCCGAAGCACTTCGGCGGCCCCTTCCCCCTCTGCTGTTGAGGATGCACGCGGCGGAGGTGAGGAGTCGGGATGGGTCGCGCAAGAGGAGAAAGGTCGCGTCCCGGTGGTTCTGCAAGAGGCGCGTGCAAAGGGGAACCCGCGATATTGCTGCATCCTGCAGGGTGAGTGCTTGATCGATCGCCTCCAAGTCTTCTACAGTATATATTTCAGTAGGGTGGAACAGAGTAGATTTATTGGCCACGTATGTGTCAAATCCGAACCATGGTCTGTACTGTATTGCGTGAACATGAACATAAAACATTTTTAAACTTTGGTAAAATACAAATAGGCATTATATGATCTACTCATCATCACTTGAATGCTCGTTCTCACTCAATGCACCATCTTCCTGTCCATCATCGTCAGTAGCACTATCTTCATCGTAGTTGTTGTCATCGTTCAGAAGATCATGAACAATACTAGCATGAACAGGCGTGCCTTCTTCATCATCACGGCTATAAGTGTCCAACAATTGATCGATATCCTTCACAGTGGAAGTTGTCGAGGGCATTTCTTCCTAGTATGCATCTGTAGCATTGAGCTCACCTGTCTCCAGTTCAGGTACATCGTACAAATGTCTATGACTGAAAGTCTGCACCACATTCCAATCCTTTCCATATTTTGTGTCCTCCATGTAAAACACTTGTTCTGCTTGAGAAGCCAAGATGAAAGGATCCTTCTTGTATCGAAGCGCCTTAACATTAAGACTTTTGAAGTAACCATCATCTTTCATGCCAGTCGCCTTGCCATGGAGATCAAACCAATCACCACGAAACAAAAAGACCGACCGTTCTCCATGCTTGTTTTTGGGGTACCGCAACTCAAGAACTTCTTTTAGAACACCATAGTACTCAGTTTCTTCAAGATTGACAATTGCTTTCACCATGATTCCTGAATTTTGAGTTTTTCTATTCTTTTCACGATCCAGAGTGTGATACCGAACACCATTGACATTGCAGGCAGAGTATACCACTAAACGCTTGTTTGGCCCACATGCTAGTGAGTACCAATCCTCCGGAACATTTTGTTCCCCTAAAGTATATATCTGTTACAAGATGCGCAGACAGTAGTTACATGGTCAGGTTATTGACATTAAAATGCAAGATCGACATAACAAAAACATAAACATATAACTTACATGCTTTTCGAACCATGTAGGGAATTCTTTCTTAAGTGTCTAATCAATGTTGATGACACCTTTCCTTTGTATTTCTTCCCGACAAACCCTACAACAATAAAGCACAAAATATCATTATAATTCATTTTCGCTAGAGCCAATCACATACTTTACTATTGGTGATGATGACAAGTGAACTTACTCCATGTACTCCTCTACTTCAGGACAGTTGGTGAGCACATACCAAACCATTTGGCCGTACTCAATTGGATAACAATGGAGTTTGGAGGACCCAAAACCTTTTGCAGCAACTGAAAAAACTTCCAACTCATCAATAGAAACACTTCGCTTCCCATCCCTATTCCTATCTTCCTGGTTAAACCTTGTCTCAATATTAATCAAATATCTAGAGCAAAAGGTTAAGCACTCATCCACGACATAACCCTCTGCAATCGACCCTTCTGGCTTTGCTCTATTACGAATAGTTCCCTTTAGGTACCCAAGCCTTCTTTCTACTGGATACATCCAGCCATAATGCACGGGGCCCCTGAGAATTGCCTCTTCAGGTAGGTGATCAGCTAAATGGACCATTACATCAAAGTAGGCAGGTGGAAAAATCTTCTCAAGTTTGCATAGAATTACAGGAATATCTTCCTTCATCTGATGAAGCACATCAAGTCTAAGAGTTTTTGAGCACAACTGCCTGAAAAAGTTACCCAATTCAGCAATTGCTTCATATATATCATTTCTCACAAGTCCTCTTAGTGCAGCTGGCATTACTTGTTGCAAAAGTATGTGGCAGTCATGGGTCTTCAACCCATGCACTTTACATGATTCAAGATCCACGCATCTTGCTAAATTACTAGCATATCCATCTGGGAATTTCACATTAGCTAGATACTCGCAGAATCTTTTCTTATTTTCCCTCTTTAGATTATACTCTGCTTTTGGCTTTGTAAATCCACCCTTCCCATCAAGTTTCATATGCAGGTCTGTCCTTATTCCAAGTTTTTGCAGATCCACTCTTGCACTTACTGTATCCTTATTCTTTCCATCACTCTCTAGTAGAACCCCAAGTATATTCTCACATATGTTCTTCTCAATGTGCATCACATCAAGGTTGTATGCTAATTTCAGTTTCGACTAGTATGGGAGATCATACAGGCTCACCTTTTGACTCCAGTTTGGTTCACCTTTTTCAGGGCGCTTCCTCTTATTTCCTGGATACTTGCCTGGTTTGAAAACAAGTTTTTCTAACCTGTCCACCACTTCTTTGTTTGTGAACTTCCGAGGTTTCCTTCTATTCTCAGTCTTCCCATTGAAAAGTTTGCGTCTTCTGTAAGGATGATTAGTAGGCAGAAATCTCCGGTGCCCAACAAACCCAATTTTGTTTTTCAAAGGCTCGGAGCAAGGGTCCACATCACAATGGACACATGCATGATAACCTCTTGTGCTACGCCCCAATAAAGTGGCCAGTCCAGGGCAATCATGAATCGACCACAAAAATGCTGCATGCAAATTAAATGGTTCCCCCGTCAATGCATCATATGTTTCCACACCAGTTCCCCAAAGCTTCATCATATCTGCAATCAGCGGTTGCATAAAAACATGGAACTCCTTTCCAGGTGCTTTTCTGCCAAGAATAAGCAAAGACATCATGAAATTAGATTGGTCCATGCACATCCAGGGTGGGAAGTTGTAGGGGATGATAAAAACAGGCCACATACTATATGAACTAGTCATGTTTCCAAATGGGTTGAATCTATCTGTGGCAATACCAAGCTTCATGTTACGGGCATCCTTAGCAAACCAACCGAACTCACTATCAAAGTGCTTCCATGCTTCACCATCAGCAGGGTGTCTCATAACATTTGCCTCAGCAACCCTCTTCTCCTCATGCCACCTTGCATCTGCTGATTGTTCCTTTGACACAAAAAATCTTTGGAGCCTTGGGATGATAGGAAAGTACCTAAGTACCTTGTGAGGTATCTTTTTCCTTCCCTTCTCATCTTTCCATCTTGAAGTCTCGCATTCAGGACAATGGCTCTTGTTGGCATGTTCGCCCCAAAACAATGCACAATCAAACTTGTAAACACGAATTGTCTCATAACCCAGCCCGACTTCACTAAGAACATTCTTAGCTTCAGTGTATGATTTAGGTATATCAGCATGTGGAAACGCCGCACTAATCAACTCAACAAACTGATTAAATGCTCTATTTGTAATTCGGTTGTATGATTTGATATGGAGGAGCTTAATAATGAACGACAGCCGGGTGAAATCACTACATCCTTCATAAAGATCTTTGTTCGCCTCCTCCATTAGCTTGGAAAAGAGGTTAGGCTTACCCTTGCCTTGCCTTCCAGACATGAACATATCATCTACCATATACGCAACATCACCTCCGTTGCCTACATCACAGTCATCATCATCATCTGATTGATATGCAGCACCCTCTATATTATCACCTTCATTATCACTGACCGCTTAACCATGAAAGACCCACCTTGTATATGTAACAGACATACCATTGCATTGTATGTGCTCCTCTACATCAGCCTGGCTGCGCTGTTCCACATTCAGACAGTCTTTGCATGGGCACAGTATGTCCTGGTTTTCCCTAAAATTTTGGCGAACAAAACCCATAAACTCATCAACACCTTTCATGTATGGTGGTGTGAAACACGTTCCTTGTATCCAGCTTCGATCCATTGCACTACAACAAAATAGTTTACCATTAACAAAATTATGCTTACACCGCATTGAAGCAAAATCTACTACTAACACAACTAGTGAACCCACTACTAAACTGAAACAACAAAACGGGCACAGATTTAACCCTTTCAAGATTGATGAGAACATCTACGCAGGCAATGAATTTAGTAAAACAAAACCTCCTTCACATTGTCTTTCCTAAGTATAGCATATATGCTTGGTTTCCAAATGCCACGGACTTGTGCATGTCTTGTACACAAAAATATATATGCTCACTGTCATTGCAAAACCATGCATCTATCTATGCTACATCTAAGATTCGTACACACAATACAACAGCAGAAGTAACAGTTCAATCGTTCACACAATTTACCTTTACCTTGCAGGGGTCGGCTGGACTGATGCTTTGGGAGTTGGGGCCAAGCCGGGAGCACTGGCAAGTCCAAACTCTGCTCCTTCGTCAGGTGATGGATAGACTGCAAACTCTGCGCACAGTTGGTGACGGGACGGTGGCCAGTTGGGAACAGGTTGAGGACGAGCGACGTTGTCCCCGTCGTCGACGAGCAAATGTGATGCCTGTGGTGGAAGAATGGAGGTAAGAGGGAGAGGCGGTAGCCGGTGCGATGCGGCGGCGTGTAACGACCCCGTCGGGATCGACAGGAGGGGATGAGTAATCGAGCAAGAACAAGGTGAGATCGAGAAGAAAGAGGGGTAGGTGAGGAGCAGAGCTTGGAGAAGGGGAAAGAATTCTCTGATATTTCTCAATAGCCCCTTCTTACAACCCACACGCGAGTACATATACATCCCTTTTGGCCTTGGGTCCCACATGTCCTACACACACACGTCCGATGACTAGTCCTCTCTTTCTCTACCTGTGGCCCCCTTGCTTGCCTCTACTCTTCTCCATCTTCTTGGCTCTCTGATTCCTCCCGCTGTGGCACTGGTGCCTCACTGTCCGCCTCCTCGTCAGGCTGGTTAGATGGCGAGGAGTGCGTGACATTCGCCCCTTCTTGAGATGGATCCCCCTCAGCTAGGTCGACCTCGGGAAATCGCTGCTTGAGGACGTTGTAGTTCTCCCATGTTGCGCTTGCCGGAGACAGAGTACGCCAATGAACGAGCACTTGAGGAATTGCCGCGTTACCTTTCTTGACAAGTCTGCGCTCGAGGATTGCTTGTGGAATCAGGTCACCGACTGTGAGATCCGGTGGTGCTGGCAACTGATTGAAGACGGGCGAGTAATCAGCAGTGAATGGCTTGAGCTGCGAGACGTGAAAGACAGGGTGAATCTGACTCCCAGTAGGCAATTCCAGCTTGTAGGCGAGAGATCCGACGCGGCCAATGATCTTGTAAGGTCCAAAGAACTTGTAAGCTAGCTTGGGGCACGGCCTGCTCACAACGGATGATTGAACGTATGGCTGAAGCTTCAATAACACTTGGTCGCCAATGGAGAATTCACGCTCTATCCGCTTGCGATCAGCTTGATGCTTCATCCTGTGCTGTGCCCGCAAGAGGTGAGTCTTGAGCATCTCTGTGAATTGTTGGTGCTCAGCTGCGAGTTCGTGCAAGGAGGCTGGCGTCCTGGAGTTGAACAGGTTGGGAAGGGCACCGAAGTTGGGATCCACACCGTACAGGGCTTTGAATGGTGTGCATCCGAGGGCGCTGTGGTGGCTGGAGTTGTACCAGAACTCAGCCATTGGCAGCCATCGTTTCCAGTGGTGGGGCGTGTCGTGGACGGCACAGCGTAGGTAGTGCTCGACGCACTGGTTCACCCGCTCGCTCTGCCCATCCATCTGAGGGTGGTAGGCAGTGGTGTAGAGCAGTTTGGTACCAACTAATGTGAAAAGCTCCCTCCAGAATGCGCTGGTAAAGATCTTGTTACGATCGGAGATGATCGAATCTGGGACGCCATGAAGTTTGACAATATTGTCCAGAAACGCCCGCGCCACTTGTGGAGCAGTGAAAGGATGATGAAGTGAGATGAAGTGGGCGTACTTGGATAGGCGATCCACCACCACCAGAATCACGTCGGCGCCCTCTGATTTTGGCAGCCCTTCGATAAAGTCCATGGTGACTTCTCCCCACACACGCACCGGAATGGGTAGGGGCTGGAGGGCTCCGGCTGGATGAGTGTGTTCATGTTTGGCGTGTTGGCAGGTGCTGCACTGCTTAACAAATTCTTCCACTTGCAATTTCATACCAGGCCAGTAGAATAGATTCTTCAGGCGCATATACGTTGGGAGGATGCCGGAGTGGCCACCGACTGCCGTGGTGTGCATCTCCGTAATCAGCTTGGTCTGCATAGCAGCGTTGTCCCCAATCCAAAGGCGACCTTTGTATTTGATCAAGCCCCGGTCCAGTTCATGGCCTTGTTCATCGGGACTGTGCACAGCCAGAGCTTGCAGTAATTGGGTTGCCTTAGCGTCAGTGACATAGGAGTTTCTAACCTCCTGGATCCACGAAGGTTGACAAGTAGATGTGGCCTGGATGGTCAGCAAATGACCAATCCGAGACAGAGAATCTGCTGCCACATTGTCAGCTCCTCTACGGTACTTGAATTTGAATTGCAAGCCGCCCAACTTCGCCATTGCTTTGCGTTGCAGCTCAGATCCGAGGTGCTGCTCCCCTTGATTGCACAAACTCTTATGGTCTGTCAGAATTTCAAAGGGTCCTCGCTCTAAGTACTGACGCCAATGATCGACAGCGAGTAGGACTGCCAAGAACTCCTTCTCATAGACTGATAACTTGCGGTTGTTCACCCCCAAAGCACGACTGAGGAAAGCAATTGGATGGCCTTGTTGCATCAAAACGGCGCCAACACCTGTGTCGCAGGCATCCGTTTCAACAGTGAAGGGCAAGGAGAAATCCGGTAGGGCAAGGACTGGTGTTGTTGTCATTGCCACTTTGAGTTTGTCAAAGGCTTCCGTTGCTGCTGGTGACCAGACAAACCCTTTCTTGCTGAGAAGCAGTGTCAATGGTTTAGTGATGATGCTGTAGTTGCGAACGAATTTGCGATAATACCCTGTTAGACCGAGGAATGCGCGCAATTCTGTTGCTGTTGTTGGTTGTGGCCATTGTCGAATTGCTTCAGTCTTGTCTGCCTCTGTTGCAACCCCATCAGCTGAGATGATGTGTCCAAGATAGTTAATGGATGGTTGGGCAAATGAGCATTTGGAGAGCTTTGCGTATAACTGATGGTGACGCAGAGTATCGAAGACCCAACGAAGATGCTGTAAATGCTCGTCAAACGATGAACTGTATGTCAGAATGTCATCCAGAAAGGCGAGGACAAATTTCCTTGTTACTGGCGCGAAGACTGAGTTGATCAAGCACTGAAATGTTGGTGGTCCATTCGTCACACCGAAAGGCATTACGTGAAATTGGAAATGACCATGGTGTGTTTTGAAAGCCGTTTTGGCTTCGTCTTCTGGGCGCATTCGAATCTGGTGATATCCTGCACGAAGATCCAGTTTGGAGAAAAACCGAGCGCCCGCCAACTCGTCTAGGAGCTCATCAATGACTGGCAATGGAAACTTGTTCTTGATGGTGATATCATTCAGACGACGGTAGTCTATGCAAAAGCGCCACGTACCGTCCTTTTTCTTGACCAGTAGGACCGGTGCGGCGAACGGGCTGATGCTCGTTGTGATTAGGCCTGCTTGCAGCATTTCCGTGACTTGACGCTCAATTTCGTCCTTTTGGAGAGGAGAGTATCGATAAGGTCTGACATTTGGTGGTGATGTTCCTGGCTCCAGGTGGATCGCGTGGTCAAAGTCGCGATGTGGTGGCAAGGTTTTGGGTTCCTGGAAGACGTCTGCATATTCATCCAACATGACTTGCAATTGCGGTGGCACTTGGTCAGTGGCTGCTGCAGAATTGGTATCTGCATGGACGACAGCCAATGCCCACACCTCGTTGCCCTGAATCCACTTGGATAGCTGATCCGCTCGCATCTCTGTCAGTGTAGGCTCGGTGGGAGTGCGGACACCTTGTAACTTGATATTAACACTGTCATAACGGAATTCCATGGTCTTGAGTCCCCAATGACAGTTCATAGGGCTGAACTGGGCTAGCCAATCGACTCCGAGGACCGCATCGTAGGCACCTAGCTCGAGCAGACGCATGTCAGTGCTGAATGTGTGTCCCTGGCACCACCAATTCAGTTGGGATACTTGTTGTGTAGATTGGAGAGTGTCGCCATTGGCCACATGCACGGTGACCGGCTCTGCCGCTTGCACAACACAGCCTGCCCGGGCAGCGAATGCAGCATTGACGAATGTGTGTGTGCTGCCGGAGTCCACCAGTAACAGCATTACTTGGTTTCCAACAAGAGCGCGGAGGCGCATGGTTCCGGTTGCTTCCGTGCCTGCGACGGCGTGAACTGAAATCTGGTAACAGGTTGCGGCGTCTTCTGGATGTTCATCAAGCAGTTCAAGGGCACGGATGGCATCATCTGACAGAAGTTCACCGTGATCGCCGACCTCGATGGTGAGCAGCTGGCCGATCTTGTTGCACTTGTGTTCTCTGTTGTACCTGTCGCCGCACTTGAAGCACAAGCCATTGGCGCGCCTGAATTCCCGCAGTTGGCGCTCTCTGCCGAAGTCATCCGGGCCACGTTTGGCGTCGTCGCTGCGTGGTGGAACTGGTCCCGCCATGACCGCGGCCACTGGTGGTGGCGGTAGAGCACGCGCGTAGATCGCGGGGCGCCCGCGTGGCTTGGCCTTCTCGGTTTCTTCCTCTTGGATGCGTGCCAGGGCCGCCGCTCTGGACACGCTTGTGGGCGCGTGCTGGCGCACACTCGTGCGGACGTCGTCGCGCAGGCCGATGATGAATTGAGAGACGAAGAACTTGTTGTTGAGTGACGGGTCCAGCGCGATCAGATGGTACATGATGGACTCAAAGGTGAGACGGTAGTCCGTGACACTGCCTGATTGCTTCAGATGATGAAGGCGGTGTAGGAGTGCATCAAACTCGTCCTGACCGAACTCCGCCTGCACAGCGGCAGTGAACGTAGCCCAGTCCCCGAGTCCATGGACTCGTTTGAAGGCTTGACACCACAACGCGGCATGCCCCTCCATGTAGAGCACCGCCGTGGTCACCCACTGCTCCGGTGGCGTCTGGTAGAGCTCGAAGTAGGTGTGGCATAGGTCGAACCAGAGGCGTGGCACTTCGCCCCCGAAGCGCGGAAAATCATGCTTGGGTGGTTTGTGGCGGTAGTTGTCGCGGGGAGATGGCGGAGGAGAGGGTCAACGCTCGTGGTGGTCGTCGTGGCGACCCTGAGCGGGGCGAGCGTGGACCGGTGGAGGATGGAGCAGTGGTGGCCCGTTGTTGATGAGGAGAGCCGCCGCGGGTGCCGTTGAGGAGGAGGGTGCAGCACGAGCGGCTGCATCCTGTTGAGCCTGCTTTCGCTTGACTGTGTCGAGGCCCTCGCCGAAATCGGCCACCTGCGTGCCCAGTTGTTGGACCTCTGTTGTGAGGGAAGAAAATTTTTGCAGCAAATCCTCCAAGGTTTTCTGGACGCTCTCCATGGCTTGCAAGACGAATTTCGTCTGCGCAGATGGGGCTGCCGATGGCGCCGTTGCAGCCGCCCCAAATCGGACCTACCCCGCTTGGGATTTTGCGTCCAGTCGCCGGAGCAACCAGACACCCTTCGCGGTGGATGTTACGGCCGGATCGAGGGAGTGAGGGCGCAGTGGCGGACCGAGCGGCTCTGAGTACCAAATCTGTAACGACCCCGTCGGGATCGACAGGAGGGGATGAGGAATCGAGCAAGAACAAGGTGAGATCGAGAAGAAAGAGGGGTAGGTGAGGAGCAGAGCTTGGAGAAGGGGAAATAATTCTCTGATATTTCTCAATAGCCCCTTCTTACAACCCACACGCGAGTACATATACATCCCTTTTGGCCTTGGGTCCCACATGTCCTACACACACACGTCCGATGACTAGTCCTCTCTTTCTCTACCTGTGGCCCCCTTGCTTGCCTCTACTCTTCTCCATCTTCTTGGCTCTCTGATTCCTCCCGCTGTGGCACTGGTGCCTCGCTGTCCGCCTCCTCGTCAGGCTGGTTAGATGGCGAGGAGTGCGTGACACGGCGCTGTAACGCCTCGTATGATATGTCGATATGGTGGCCGGATGGATCCGCGTGAGGTGGTACAGGGGAGTGGATGCACTTACTTCAATTGGCAACAACTAGCCGGAAGCGATCTGTGCCGTGCTTCGGCTATCGCCGTGCTGCTTCTCCCCGCCGTGAAACACCGCCAGCCAGAACCGAGAAGACGATCAGATCGAGTCACATATGCCCCGGGAAGAAATAACTAACCTACAGATATAGTCTCCCTAAAAAAACTACAGACATAGTCACACACGCCCAGGCGTGTAGTCCAAGAAGATGATATCACATTTGTATAGCGTCCAAATTCTTTCCTAATGGCAACGTATAGTCCAAGGATATGATAGCACGATTTGTATAGCGTCCGTACTCTTTCCTAATGTCGGTTCTAACTCCTGTAATAATCCTTTTGGCATCGACTCTCCTGTCTTATTTTTAGTTTTTATAGATAGAACGAAACAATATGACCTCACGAGCGCCTCATTCAAGTTTTTTGCCCAGACTGTTTATAGATAAGAATAAAAAAAGTAAGATGTCATCGACTCTCCTATTTCCATTTTAACTTTTGAGATAGAAGAAAACAAAATTAGCTCACGAGCGCGCAATTGAAGTTTTCAGCATATACACTGCCAAACAAAAACAATTGTTTTAAAATTTATATTTTTAATGCCTGATTAAATTTTTGCTTGAGCCACTACCTATTTATATTAGAAAGAAAAAAACCATCTAAAAAAGAACAAAACAAGGTCTTCCCTTTTTAAGAATATAATACTCATAAGTATTTCCATGGCCACTACCTACTTATATTAGATAAAATAAAATAATTACAACGCTAAATAGGCTTACAAAAAATGGTGGCAGGTCCCACTGCCAAAACCGACGCATGGCTCCTACCTCTCGATAACCCCTAAACTAGCTATGGTGGGTCCCACTGCTAGACGCTACATGAAAAAAAATGATCATCACACATTTGTAGTATTCGATGACTCCAGCTAGTTCGTCATACAAAATATCAAATCGTCACAGAAATTCGCAACCAGGTGTGCTGAAAGGCCGAGGCATCCTAGTGACGTCTAATGTCACCAATTTGCGGCAATTGGTGACGCCGCCTATGAGAACATCACACATTAGGCATTTAGGTGACGTTGTCCACCATCGTCACGAGGATTTTCATCACAGTATGTCAATTTTGTTGTAGTGTAAAAACATGATTCTAGCCAACTACACATGCACTGTGGCACAAACTAAAAACATGCATTCTGCCAAGTTGATGTCAATGGTTGTAAATGAACACTTTGACTGTCCAAAAGAACATGTGCAACTACAGAAGCTTATATGTGCAACTGAACATACATCACAGCTAACTGAATCCTATATTCTCGCAACTACAAAAGTTATACATGTCCAACTAAACATACATCCCAGCCGGAAAGAAAATGTTGGTAAGTGGTACAAATTTCTGTATGCAAAACACTAACCTGTGGATTATAGGTTATTGGTAACTTGGATGCCACGAATGCTTCAGCTTGCAAAATTCCACCAAACAGTGGTGTCTGCTTCGTGCCTCTATACTCCTCTTTAAGCTGATGTAAAAAAAGTGAAAAAGAAAAGAACAAGATTATCAAAATAGATTTGTGTTTTGAATGAAACCAAACATTATAACCTGTGCAACTACAACAAGATACTGGGGTAGACAATTCGACTATACATATATGCAACTGAACAAAGACATAAAAACTGTGCAACCCACATAGGACCTAAATTGTTTTTCTACCAACTGATGCCACACATATGTGCAACAAGATTAGTAAAACTGTGCAACTTAAAAAAGATGGTGTGTCAATTTAAAATGAACATGTGTGCATATGCCAAACTTAAAGCTACAAGCTGTGCAACTACATGCATTGTTGTGCCAACTGATGACAATTTTTTGTGCAATTTCCAAAAAAAGTGACCAGACATCAAAAGAACATAAAAAGATGAAACTGTTGGAAAAAAACAAAGAGAACTCACTTGTAATTTGCCGAACACACCAAGAGAGATGGTATCCTTCTTGATCACCTTGGCAATTAGAGCACTATCCCATGCATTCGATCGTATCGCGCAGTTGCTTAATAAGATGTCATGGATAAGCGCATCAAGGTATAGTATCTTCACCAGACCCAATAAAAGAAAAGCCAAGTTCATTTATTATTATGAGTATTTCAGCAAACTATAACTGCACAAAAAGAACAAGAACAGATGAAAGTGGTCGTTTTCACTAACCATCAAGTGATACAAGCAGCAGCAGACAGTTTGCTTCTCCTGGTCCATGTTTCGGAAAGCTTCATTAATGTGTTCTGCTACAAAGAGGCAGATGTTTGTGTTCTTGATCATTTCATGATCTAGCACAAGTCCGTAGCACTTTGGGCTGAGCTTCAAGGCTGTGGTTGGTGCTAGAAAAGTGCTAAAGGCAACCGCAAGCCAGGCCATAAAGAATGTGTCATCCGTTCTTTCAGCCATATCCTCAATCATCTTGAGCCATGTAGTGATCTGGGGATGAGAATTTCCAGGTATGTTGAAAGCCTGTCTGAATCTCCTAGTGGCATCCTTGTCAACTAAATATCTGACTTTTTGACCCCTGTTTGGGAGATCAAATACCCTCTGAACACTGTCAGCATCGACACGGATCCTTCCCCTTCCTGGGAAAACCATTTCAGAGGTCTATGGCTGGTAGGACTGCACCAGGAACTTAGTGAGGTCGGCTGGAAGTGTGTCTGATAAGTTCAATAGCCCCCCGAACAACCTCGAAACTAGCTCTGACTTCTGTAGTGGGGTTAGAGAGGCTTTGAAATTTGCAAACGGCGCTGGTGATGCCCTTATCCTGCCCGCTTGTGATGGTCACTCCACATCTTCCCCTGCAACCATCTCAACTCCTTCACCGCTGGCATGTTGATAAGAATATAAAAACATTAAGGAAACATTAAAAACAAGAGAAAAAACAAGAATGAAAAAAAATCTAGCAATCATCATTTGGATCAGTATTGGGAAAAGCTATATATTCATAAAATGGATCATGCCAACTAATATGATGTATTTGTGCAACTAATAAAGATCATGAGGACAACTGAAGACTGCCAGTGTGCAACCTTCAAAAAAAACTAAGAAAATATACGATACCTGGCAACTACAAAAAGTTCTAGCGGATGTGCAACAATAAGAAATGATATTGCAACAAGATAACAGCAACTAAAAAAGGTTTGCAAGGAACTGTTCAATAGCTCATAAACACAAAAAAAACCACATACCTCAGCATCTGTTGCGGAAGATGCGACAGCTCCTCCAGCAACTGCTGCCTGCACAAAAAAATGACCAGTGATGTCAACTATAAAGAAGTCAACTTGTCAACTACAAGATGCCAACTAATGCCAACTGTATTTAGATCAAGATGACTAGAGATGTCAACTACAAGGTTGTCATTGATAAATTAAAAACAAAAATAGTGGTGAGAACTACTGCATAATTTCATCAGCGTCTAAAAAGCGAGAAACACTTATATTTGAGAATTTACTTACACTAGAAGATGACTCAACTCCCTTTCCAAGTGCTGCACGTCTAGTCCGCTTTACAACACGGAACTGATCAGCATCCTAAGAAAAAATAAAAAACACGAGCATGGGAAAAAAATAAAAAATGTTATATGACCCAAACAAAACCGAAAAATGGGCTTGTGTCATCAGCATGCCACTTACCTCAATATCCTCTCCCTGCTCAACACTCCGCGCAGGTCATGGCTGGCGATTAGCAGGACGCTTCGAGTTCCGGTGAAGCGACTGACTTCCAGAACGCTGATTAAGCAACCCAAAAAGAAAACATGAAAAAAAACATTAGCATACGTGCATAAGTTGAAACCAACTCAAAAATACAGAAAAAGTGAAAAAAAATTACATCTTCTTCATTGCCATTCGCATCTCCTCCTATTATAACCATTTTTGCCCTATGGGAGGAAATACAACAAAAGAAAACATAGTTAGAAGATGCGGAAACAAACTAGAGAAATTATAGAAGGTTTGCTTTGATCTGCAGGCATCTACACATAAGCAGGATACAAAATGCAAAAAAAAACATGTGGACAACCAACTACTACAATGATGTAGCCAACTCGGCAATAAACCTTGTGCAAACTGGACAGCATATAAGCCAACTAACTATTTTCTGCCTAGGTATTACTTGCCAACTGTGATAATTAATAACTAGGCAGAAAATAGTTAACTAAAGGCAACAAGCTCAGTAAGATAACTTGTGCAAACTGGAACAAGCAAAAAATGCAAAGCAAAAAATCCAGCAAAACAATTGGGTATACTATATTGAAAAATTAGCAACCATCAGTGCTAATTTGCAAAAATAAGCATCCCTAGTTGCACATGAGAGGAAACACATGAAAACAACCACATCCACAACAATGACTTGCACATTGAGAAAAATTAAATTGGAAAATTGACCAGCATTGGTACTAATTTGCACAATCAAGGAACCCTAGTTGCACAAAGCAGGAGAAAACACATGAACCACCACAGCCACCACAAGGCTGGTGGATTGGGTAGACTATATTGGAAAACTGGCAAGCATTGGTGCTAAATTACACAAACAAGAGTCCCTAGTTGCACACAACAGAGGGGAAAACAGCAAAGCCAACTAAGTAGAGCAACTAGCACAAAGTGTATAACATATGAACAACCAACTAGTAAAAGTGATGCAGCCAACTGAGCAGGAAACTTGTGCAACTGAACACCGTATAGACAATCAACTAGTACAAACAGTGAGCCAACTGACCAAAACAACTGCTGCAACTGCAGAGCATATGGACAGCCAAGTACTATATGGACGCAGCCAACTGAAAAGAATTTTGTGCAACTAACCACCTAAATTACTGAACACCAACTACAAAATCATCCAATGCATTGCACACAACATTACGCACATCTAATACAACTTGCAGAATGACTAAGAATCATGAACAGATCTCAAACCTCTGCAAAATTGAACGGAACATGAACTAAACAGCCAAATCGCCCTAAAACCGCAACGGGCGCCGTGGACATGCATCCCTTCTACCTAACGACTACCGCGTACCCTGACCAACTACACGTTGACTCTGGCCAGCCACCCCCGTGCCGTGAACTACGCCTCCTTGTAGATCCCGATCACCGTTGGGCGCGTGCTACGATATAGGAGAAGGGAACTCAATGTGACCAAAATCGAGGATAAGCTGGGGTAGTTCGCGCCGTTCCCGAACCCTAGAGAGCATTCCCCTCACATTTCGGCGCCATCCGCGCTCCGCGAGATAGATAGAGGGAGGAGAAGCATGTAGAAGTCGCAGGCGAGCATACCTCCAACGGCGAGGAGCACCAGCAATTCCCCCGCGCGGAGAACCACCCGCAAGCCGCCGCCGACCTGAGCACTCCGCCGCGACTCCCCCGTATCGCGCCCGTTCGGTGGAGAGGATGGCGAGGAGGAAGAAAAAGATGGAATGAGGAGAGAGCACGCTGCGGGCGAGGGATTTCAGGCACTGATTTCGAAACCGCCGCCCACGACCCCCACTACTCCCTCCTCTACCGCTTACAGGTGGGCCTGGCCACGTCCGGATAAGGACAAACCACCCACGACCGCGGCGCGGGGCCGATCCAGACCAGGTGGCACCTGGCGGATCCGGGCGCGATCGTGCGGCCAGGAAGCGGCCGCCCGGTTGTGTTAGTTGGTGCGCGGCCACTTTTTAGGTTTTAGGCAGTAGAAAACACCTACAGACTTATGCGGAGTATATAGTGTCTTCTTTGTACTGTAAAAGTAGGATTTGTCACTTAAATTTTGATCAGGTGCACAGCCAAGCAAAATTTAATCAAATGTGACTGACCTATACGTGGGTTCTCGTGGGTACTGGCCAAATCAGAGCGCGCCTTTCTCCAGTTTGGCCTTGCAAAGTGTGTGCGGATCTGTGATGTAGGAGTCAGGAAAGGAAGCAACCATGGTGTATCTGAAACTTTTTGCAGGTAAGAGCGGGAGTGAGAAGGGAGAAGAAGAAGAAACCTTGCTGCCATGTTGGGGAGACTAAACCATGGCAATCAGAGCTGACCTCGCATCTCCTTCCTCATACAGACTTGTAAGGTTGTGTGCAGCTGTACTGCATTCTGTACAGCAAGAGATTAAGTTATTTTCCTTCTACAAAATTGTACTATGTGGGACCTTGCTGTTTACCGAAACTGTTGCGATTTGAGTAGTACACCGTTATCACTTTCAGCAACTTCACCTATGACACCTGAACAAACGAGCCGCTTGTTCCCTGGAAACCCAATACAAGTATGCTCGGCTTGGCCCGTTGCCCTTGAAGGTGTTGCCTAACTCGTCGTCATGCATGCTTTGCTGCTCCTGTTGAATCCAGTTCATTTTAGGCATTGTGCATCTGTACTCATGTATGAGAAAGAACTTTCAGTGATTATGTTACTTTATTGGACTTTATGTTGTTCAGGACATCCTTCAGTATGCTGACCAAAGGAGTTGCGCCAATTCCGAGACCGACAAGCAGAAGGATGTCGCATTTCTTGTAATTTTGAGTTGGTGCACCGGAAGGGCCATCAGAAATGATCTTGGGAAATCTAAACGAAGACAGACTAGTCACCCAAGGTTGGTGAGGAGGAGCAACAGCATCGGTTCATATTTTCTTCACTTGCTGTACGCGGGGATTTATGAGTTCTTATCAGCTGAACATTGCTTCCGGTTAGGACTTGGCGACGACACAGGACGGTGTAACAAGATAATGTACTACGAGAGTATTTCACAAATCATAATCTATGAAGAAGACTATGCACTACTACCCCTAATAATGATGGTTTAATGATGTTAGTAGCTACACATGTCTGCAATAAGAGAACTTAAGCCTCACGGTGCGTTGAACTTAAGAGAACTTAAGCCTCACCGGTCTATGAGCTTGGGTCATGTACAAATGTATTATATTAGCATGTTTAATTAGTAGGTGCAACAAACATCTGTTTTATTGATTTGAATTGACAACGTGGGTTGTATATTATTTGTAATTATTATAGGTATGTTGTTACCAATTTGAAGACCATAATTTTATTACCCCGTTGCAACACATGTGCTCCTTTCCTATTACTCCTTCCGATCATATTTAGTCTGCATATAACTCACATCACGCATACCAAGGAGTGCTACTTGGAATTGCTTTCGGACGGAATTACCCTCGCACTTGATGAATTGCAACGACGTGGAAAGCTACAAAGCAGTAATCTGCCAGCTAGTTAATTGGCCCGTCCGCCTCGTTTCCCCTGTGTATTCTCTGCATGGCTATTATTGGGCCATCCTCCTTTGCATACGCTGCTGTGTGGCCGGAATTAATGCACAAGAGGAGGCAGCCATGCATGCAATGCTGAAAAGTAGGGATATATTTAGAAGAAATCGCTACAAATCTGGATCGCGCATAGTATTACGGAAAAAACGAGAAAAACTTATGTGCACACTAAAAAGGATCGGAGGGAGTAGTATTCGAAAGAGATGTACTCCATCTATTATCATTCCTATAAGACCAAATGTATAGCTGTCTATTATTTAGAACACTCAATTCACGGAGGAAGAAATCAATATGAAGGTTCTTTTTTTTGCAACCCGAGAGTTGATTTGTTAGAGTGGGACATGGAGTTTGTGAGCACGAGCTCACATGCACCATTAGGAACAGTAAGAAAAAAATTGAAAAATAAAAATCTTAATTTTTTTGGCAACAAACATTTTTTTCTTTTCGAGAGTACGCAAATTGCGTACCTTAGCTTTATAGAAGGTAGAGGTTTGAATACAAGAAAATGACAGTCCGTTGCGCACAACCTGTCACTACACTTCACACCGGCTAGTACGAAGACAGCCCCCACACATGACAACAACAACAAGAAGAAAAGCCTATCCTAAACTGAGCAGCAAGGCCGCGTCTCAACCAATGCCGCCGCCTCCAAAAAGAACATCTCCATCTTGACTTCCCTTGTTGACGCGCCATCCTAAAGAAGGTGGATGGCGGAATTTGGTACGTCTCGAGAAAGGCGTCGTCTTGGACACACTAACAATGATGTGCATAGCGCCCCTACAGAACAATTAATCTTGGATAGCAGCGAGCGCCGGAGGAAAGCAACCTAGGACCTACAAGTCGTGTCTCCAAACACGATACTCCCAAGAGAGGGACGGCGTCGAGGACGCCGCTATCGCGCCGGTCCAACTCCAAACCTAGGCTTTCGCCCGGAGACATCAACCAAACCGGAATGAAGCGAGCACGGTGTCGACACACCTTGGCAACGCCTCCAAGGAGGGAAACGACACCCACGGGCACCGTCGTCGCCGGCCCCGACCGAAGACGGACAAAGACTTTCATCTGTGACGTCGCACACCATCCTCCTTGCCCACCGGAATGGGGCAGCCGCCCACGTTGTTCACACCGCCGCCACAGCAGCAAATCAATGTCGTGGCCGATGCGTCATGGAACACCGACGACCCGCACGACGAGAGCCCACCTCTCTACCAACTCTGATCTGGCCGAGCACCCGCAACCCCCACCGTCGAGCACCTCCTGTGTGGTCGAGGAACCGCCGCACGCTGCTATCACGCTCTTGATAGCTGTCGTACAGATCGGCCCCCCAGCCCAGATCGGGCCTTGGCTGGGCCCAGATCTAGCCCGCAGCACCCTCTCCAAGGCCGCCGACGGCAGCTCTACTGCAATTTTTGCCGCCTCCAAGAAGCACCACCGACGGCCACGACGCTGCCAGCTCCGCCTCCATGGCCCGAGGAAGCCGCACGGACGCAGACCTCGCGCCGCAGCCTCTGCGTCGCCGCCTCCAGGCCCGGGTCGCCGCTTCCATGGCAACAAATATTGATGTATATTTCACATGCATGCAAATTTTCATGATGGAACGACATACGTGGAGATCTGGGCAAAAAAAAACTCCAAAACATTTTATAGAATAACACACCCGAGCTTTAATTATCAATCATAGAATTTACATAGCCCCGGGACTCAAACAACTAGACATGCCTACTTGGAGATAAAACTAGAGTTTTTTACTATATTGTGAGCATCCACATTTGACTCACGACGTTCATGGCGGAAGTGGGTTACCCCTGCACCATCTTTCATAGCTCTAATTCCTTCATGATCAGTGCATGTTGACCTCATTTTCCCTCATGGATGTCTTGCAATATGCCAGTGCAATTCGAGGTGACCACTACCCCGCTCACTTGAAGATCCTATAACAAACACAGAGCCTCATGACAAGCAATGGCTTCAACACAGGACCTGATGGTGTTACGGCCAAAGGTGCCTCACCTATTTGATTATCAGCCTGAGTAGGACGGCCTGAGGCCTCCAAGGCCGGTTTTCGCCCTGGGTCGTCATGCCGGCCCATGGGACGTACAGAAGGAAAACTCTTGAAGCCTTGTTTCTCAAGATAAGGAAGCCAGAGATGTGCAGGACTCCCCTCCACCAACAACTAGGTCCATGTAACTCTAGGGGCACCGATATCTTATATAAGCCGGGGTCAAGCTAGTCGATAGACAACATACAATCCCTTGAGTAATACATGTACTTTGTACACCGTAATCGCAATAGGGTTTTACCTCGTAAGGAGGGCCTGAACCTGGGTAAATCTATCTCATGTTTCCCCTCTGATTTACTCACCTTACCGGGATACCTTGTCGAGGGGTCTATCGCAATCAGCTCCGACAGTGGTAGCCATGCAGGTCCCGTGTGGTGAACTCAGTAACCAAATGGGATCGCTAGTTGACGACGACACGATCTACGTCGGGTCAGATCTTCATTTTGGACGGCATGACCTTCGTCGCCGACTCGGCCGCACACCCACAACCTACTCAATCGCCAATGTTGAAGATGTCACCACCATCCTTGAGGCGATGAGGAGTTGGACGGTTACTAACCCACAAGTATAAGGGACCACAACAGTTTTCGAGGGTAGAGTATTCAATCCAAATTTATTAATTTGACACAAGGGGAGCAAGACATATTCATGAGTATTAGCAGTTGAGTTGTCAATTCAACCACACCTGAAAGACTTAATATCTGCAGCAAAGTTTTTAGTAGCAAAGTAGTATATAAGTAACAGTAACGATGGTAACAGTAATAGTAGCAAGTTTGTAGTGATTGTAACAGTAGCACGGCAAAAGTAACTTAGCAAAGATCAATATGTGAAAAGCTCGTTGGCATTGGATCAGTGATGGATAATTATGTCGGATGGCATTCATCATGCAACAGTTATAACCTAGGGAAACACATAACTAGCTCCAATTTATCAATGTAATGTAGGCATGTATTCCGTATATAGTCATACGTGCTTATGGAAAAGAATTTGCATGGCATCTTTTGTCCTACCCTCCCGTGACAGCGGGGTCTATAAGAAAACTAAGGGATATTAAGGCCTCCTTTTAATAGAGAACCGGAACAAAGCATTAGCACTTAGTGAATGCATGAACTCCTCAAACTACGGTATCACCTGAAAGAATCCCAATTATTGTCACCTTGGGGTATGCAGATCATAACTCGTAATAGGTGTCTACAACTTGCAAGATAGGATCAAGAGCTCACATATATTCATGAAAGCATAATAGGTTCATATCTGAAATCATGGCACTCGGGCCCTAGTGACAAGCATTAAGCATAGCAAAGTCATAGCAACATCAATCTCAGAGCATACTGGATACTAGGGATAAAGCCCTAACAAAACTAAGGCGACTACATGATAAATCTCATCCAACCCATCACCGTCCAGCAATCCTACGAAGGAATTACTCACTCCTGGTGACGGACGAAAGTTGATGATGACGATGGCATCGATTTCCCCTCTCCAGAGCTTAAAACAGACTTCAGATCTGCCCTCCCGAGGAAGAACAGGAGGTGGCGGCGGCTCCTTATCGTGAAACGCGATGAATCCTTCTCTCTGATTTTTTCTCCCCGAATAGGAATATATAGAGTTGGAACTAGGGTCGGAGGAGGTCTAGGGGGCCCACAAGCCTGGTAGGCACGCCCCCAGGTCTTGTGGCCTCTGGTTGGCCCCCCCTTTGGTAACTTCTTGCGCTAGTATTTTTTATTTATTCCACAAAAACTCTCCGTAAATTTTCAGGTCAATCGGAGAACTTTGATTTCTGCACAAAAACAACACCATGGTAATTCTACTGAAAACAACGTCAGTCCGGATTAGTTTCATTCAATTTATGCAAATTAGAGTCCAAAGCAAGGGCAAAAGAGTTTTGGAAAGTAGATACGATGGAGACGTATCAAATCCCCCAGGCTTGACCCATTGCTTGTCCTCAAGCAATTCAGTTGACAAACTGAAAGTGACAAAGAAAAAAATTTACAAACTCTATTTAAACTTGTTATTGCAAATATGTCTAGCCAATATTCCGGTTTTCAGCAAAGATTATGAACTAACCATGCATAGGCACAATAAAATTTAGGTCTCACATTTACTCATATCGATGACATAATCGACTAGCAAGCAATAATAAGATATCTCAGATGACAACACTTTTTCAAAACAATCATGATATAATATGACAAAATAGTATCTCGCTAGCCCTTTCTGAGACAGTAAAACATAAATGTAGAGCACCTCTGAAGTTCAAGCACTAACTAGACATTGTAGTTCATGGCAAAAGAGATCTAGTCACACTCATACTCAACATCAATTAAAAACAAAGCATATAAATGACAATAGTGCTCTCCAAATGGTACTTTAATAAGAGGATGATGACTCAACAATAAGAGTAACTAGATAGGCCCTTCGCAGAGGGAAGAAATGATTTGCAGAGGTGCCAGAGCTTGAAGCTTTTAAAAAGAGATGAATATAATTTTGTACGGTATGTTTTCATTGTCAACATAACAACCAAGAGATCTCACTATCTTCCATGCTAGACACATTATGGGCAGTTCCCAAACAGAATGGTAAAACTTTTACTCCCCCCTCCACCAATCGAACACACTCCACGGCTAGCCAAATTCACGGGTGTCGTCCATACCAACAACAGTTATGGGGGAGTTTTATTCATTATTATATTTTGATTTTGATCATAGGACTGGGAATCCCAATTACCAGGCACTCTCTCATGAATGACAAGTGAATAAACACTCATCGTGAGAATAACCCACCTAGCATGGAAGATACTGACAACCCCCAGTCCCTGCATGAGCGATTCGGGCATACAAAATAGATTATTATTTGACGGTTTAGAGTTTGGCACATGCAAATTTACTTGGAACGGCAGGTAAATACCACATAAAGGTAGGTATGGTGGACTCATATGGAACAACTTTGGGTTTAAGGAAGTGGATGCACAAGCAGTATTCCCGCTTAGTACAAGTGAAGGCTAGAAAATAGATTGAGAAGAAACCAGCTAGAGAGAGACAAGAGTCATAAACATGCCTTGAGGTTAATCAACATTGAGTACAAGAATGAGTAGGATATAAATCACCATGAACATAAATATCATGGTGGCTATGTTGTTTTTGATTCAACTACATGCGTGAACATGTGCCAAGCCAAGCAACTTGAATCATTCATAGGAGGATACCATCCTATCATACTACATCGTAACCATTTTAAAATGCATGTTGGCACTCAAGAGAAACCATTATACACTCCTAGCGAATTAAGCATGGCATGAGTAACTATAAGCTCTAATTGTCATTGGAAATATGTTTCATTCATAATGAGTTGAATCAAGAACAATGAGCGAATCACATTTACAAAAACAAAATAGGTCAAGTTCATACCAACTTTTCTTCATCTCAATCATTTCATCAAATATTGTCATTATTGCCTTTCACTTGCATGACTAAACGATGTGAATAATAACAAGAGTGCATGTGCATTGGACTAAGATGGAATTTGCAAACATTTATTCATAGGAGAAGACAAGGTAATATGGGCTCTTTGTTAGATCAACAATAATGCATATGAGAGCCACTCAACACTTTCATCGTGGTCTTCTCCTTACGACCCAAAGAAAAAGAAAATAAATTCAGAGAAACACAATAAAATGTTTTAGGAGTTATTTTTTTCTGAAGAAAGCAAATTAATGAAGGGAAACAAAGAACGAAAAAACTATTTACCCGGGAAATCTCCCAACAAGCAAAAGAAGAACGAGAAATCTTTTTGGGTTTTCTTTTAATCTACAACTAATTAAACTAGAAGGAAAACTAAAAGGAAACTAGAACATTTTTTTGGATTTTCTCAAA
Organism: Triticum aestivum; assembly: GCF_018294505.1. Taxonomy (NCBI): domain Eukaryota; kingdom Viridiplantae; phylum Streptophyta; class Magnoliopsida; order Poales; family Poaceae; genus Triticum; species Triticum aestivum. Next base: position 574,640,976 of record NC_057813.1, on the reverse strand, counting down.
GTTTTCAAACACACAAGAAGAAAGCAAGCAAAATAAACTAACATGGATAGTACAATGAAAAAGGATGAACACCGACAACTGGAATGAATGTGCGATGCATGAATGTAATGTCGGTGAGAAATACGTACTCCCCCAAGCTTAGACTTTTGGCCTAAGTTGTTCTAGGGCCACGGCTCGAGGTAACCCTCTCCTGGATACTGCGGAGGGTCCTGAGGGTTCCACTGGTTGCCGAGATCCTCCAGCTCCCACTGATAACTAGGCTCCTGTTATGGATAAGGAAATGGTACTGGCTCAGGTGCTGGGGGTTGTGAAAGACCCCGAAATCTATAGATTTCCTCGGGCATAATAATGTACCTGCCTGAACGAATATCGAACAAAGAGGGTGCAGGCAAAGTAATAATCTCACAAGTACCCTGACTAAATACTAGGTTATAGAGGAGCCACTTATCATCGTCCTTGGCAATAAAATCATGTGCTACCATACTAGCATAGTCTAAATATTTAGTGGGTAACAACATCTCATCCTCCTCATCATGCCTAATAGGCATCTCAAAATGTTTAGCTAGGCAGGAGGCATAAACACCATCAAAAATAGTGCCCTTCGAACGGTTTGTGTTTAACCCTCGAGCAACAATAGCGCCCAAACTAACAGTCAAAATATAAAGCATGGTGCAAAATAGCGAGATCAGGAGCACTAAGGCCCCCACTCTCTCCACGACCTATCAAGCATCTCCCTGCGAATAATGAGTAGTAACGTGACACTAAAAAATGTAAACTAGACACCCTAGCTTCTGACACCCTCTCTCTTCTCCCACGGTAGTTTCAAAAAGAAAATCCTCCATGTCTCTAGGACGTGGCTCAGTGATGCTACCCTCATAGGGTATTTTGCAGACATCGCAAAAATCATATAATGTCATTTCCTTAGGCTCATCATACAAGTGAAATTCTACCATGGGAGGATCCTTCCTAGAATGGAAGCGAAAATTTTGCACAAAAGTATTAGTGAGTAGGAGGTATTGGGCACACTTATCTTGGAGGAAGGAGGTGATACCGGCATTCTCCGCCAAATGATAGAAGTCATCATATATTCCGGCCTCCCCCAAGAATGTGTTACTTGGCCATTCACACGGTCGAACCTCCGCCGCACGAGGAAGATTGTACTTGGGCTTCTTCTTCTTCTCCTCATTTTCATTTCCTTCTGAATTCCGGCTTGAAGAACCCCTTAACCTCCTCCTCATGGTTTCTCTTTCCTCTGAAAAATTTCTGAGATTTTTAGTGACTCAAAATAAAAGTGAACCAAACTCAAAAAAACTAATATCAACTACTCCCACAAGTGTCTAGAGGCTATATCATGCAACAAAACTACTTTGGACCATATAAATTTGACATGCAAGCTCAAGAACAAGGTCACCACATCAGTAAAAATTTGCAATATATAAAGCACTAGAACAAAAACTAATTGGACCATTGGAGGAGTCACATACCGATGATCAATCCCCCAAAACAGTTTTGCAAATGGAGCTATGAGCAAGGAGATCGAAAATGGCAGCAAGATGAGCAAGAACATTGGTTTGAGCAATGGTGTGATTTCTTCTAGAGGAAGACGAAGTGGATGGGTGGACGGAATAAGTAAGGTGGTCTATGTGGGCCCCACAAACCACCTAGGCGTGTCGAGGGGGTGGGCGCGACCTGTGAGCTTGTGGCTCATAGGCGCACCCCCCTGGGGTGTGCTCAGTGCCTAAAATTCTTGAATATTACATAAAAATTACTAAATTTTCAGGGCATTTGGAGAACTTTTATTTTCTGGTATTTTTTATTGCAATGGCAATTCAGAAACAATAAAATAATAGCATTCTATTTTATTAATTATAAATAATAGAAAGTAAAAAGTGGTACAGAAAGTCGTGTCTCTTAAATTCTTTCATCACATGGTCATCAAAAGGAATCCAAGGATGATCAAGTCTTATTAGCAAACTTCTCCCGACTGATATGAAACCAGAGAACTTTTGAATAACACTAGGTTACCTCAACGGGGGATATGTATGTCCCCAACAGTAAGAATATCATATTTCTTTTTAACCGTAGGAATAGGAAATTTAAAACCTCTAATAGCAATTGTCGCAATTTCTCCAATAGAGTTGATACTATTCACTTGGGGTTGTTTCTTCGTAAAGTGTACGGTATGTTTATTACCATTAACATGAAAGTGACATTGCCCTTGTCGCAATCAATAATAGCCCCTACAGTGTTCAAAAAGGGTCTACCAAGGATGATCGACATACTGTCGTCCTCGGGTATATCAAGAATAACAAAGTCCTTTAAGATAGTAACATTTGCAACTACGACAAGTACATCTTCACAAACACCAATGGGTATAGCAGTTGATTTATCAGCCATTTGCAAAGAGATTTCAGTTGGTGTCAATTTATTCAAATCAAGTCTTTGATACAAAGAGAAAGGCATAACACTAACACAAGCTCCAAGATCACATAAGGCAGTTTTAACATAGTTTCTTTTAATGGAGCAAGGTATAGTTGGTATTCTAGGATCTCCTAGTTTCTTAGGTGTTCCACCCTTAAATGTGTAATTAGCAAGCATGGTGGAAATCTCAGCTTCTGGTATCTTTCTTTTATTAGTAACAATATCTTTCATATACTTATCATAAGGAGAGATTTTCAGCATATCAGTCAAATGCAAGCGCAAAAAGACAGGTCTAAGCATTTCAACAAAGCGCTCAAATTATTCATTGTCTTTTTCTTGGATGGTTTAGGAGGAAATGGCATGGTTTCATGAACCCATGGTTCTCTTCCTTTACCATGTTTCCTAGCAATGAAGTCTCTCTCATCATATCTTTTATTCTTAGGTTGTGGGTTATCAAGATCAACAACAGTTTCTATCTCCACATCATTATCATTACTAGGTTGAGCATCAACATGAAGATCATCATTATCATTATTACTAGGTTCATGTTCATCACCAGATTGTGTCTCGGTATCAGAAATAGAAATATCATTTGGAGGTGTTTCTATAGTAGGTTCACTAGAAGCATGCAAAGTCATATCACCTTTCCTTTTCTTCTTAGATGAACTAGATGCATCAGTATTAATTCTCTGAGAATCTTGCTCAATTCTCTTATGGTGGCCTTCAGGATACAAAAGGTTCCTGAGTCATTCTACCTCCCTAGTCATAGCTTGAACATCATGATCATTCATTTTATTGTTCATCTCATTAAGCAAGTCATTTTGTGCCTTCAGAACTTGTTCTACTTGAGTTTTTACCATGGAAGCATGTTTACTAACAACCTTCAGATCATTAACAGTTCTAAACATATAGTCATTCAAGTGTTCAAGCATATAAGCATTTTGTTTTAATAGTCTACTAACATATGCATTGAAGTTTTTTTAATAATAAAGTTATCAAATTCATCCAAGCATTGACTAGCAGATTTATTATAAGGAATATCACCTTCATCAAATTTATAGAGAGAATTTACCTCTACTACCTCTGTCGGAGTATTGATACCATGTATTTCCTTACTAGGCGGTAAATTCTTAATATCTTCAGCTTTAATACATTTTCTTTCATAGATTCATTTGCCTCTTGCTTCTTCAGGACTAAGAAATAGAATACCTCTCTTCTTCGAAGTTGTCTTAGGGGGTGGTTCAGAAAGAGTCCAATCATTATCATTGCTCAATATATTATTCAGTAATTCTTCAGCTTGTTCAACAGTTTGCACTACAAAAACAAGACACATCCGTGACATTTTGGGCCAAACAAAAATTTCTTCGGTCATACTTATGACACTTCTATGGCGAAAATTATGACAAAACCCGGTATCACCATAGATGTGGTGGGATCCTACTTCTATGACAAAAAATCATGACAAAAAATGGGCTTTTCGTCCTGAGCGGGCCGAAGACGCAGATGCATTACATTCTTTGGGTCGTCCATGACGGAAAAAACTGCGGTAGAAGCGAGGCAAGGAAAATATCGGGGTGTTACCGGTTATGATGGGTGGTCTGGGCCGAGCGATGCACGGAGGTTTGCGCGTTTCTCTCGTACACACACACGCATGGGTGTGAGGCGTTGGGCTCTAACTGAACCCGATCGAGGCGTTCGCCTACTGAACCCGAGTGATTGCACTGTAGGCTACGCGTTACTGAACCCGAGCGATCGATTGATGGATGTTAACTGAACCCGATCGAGCGATTCCTTCGCTGCTGCTGCTAACTAAAGTCAATCGATGCTGCCTTTGGATGAACAGTGAGTGTTGTTGGGAGGGGTTGGATGAATAGTTCTCGATGAGGTGTTGGATGAAGAGGACCCTGTGGTGTTGCCTCTAGATGAACAGGACCCCAATCGATCGAGCCGGTTGGGCATGGATGAACAAGACCCCGTGGATGGCTGGATGAACAGGACCCCGTGGAGGGAAGGTTGAACAGTAGCCGGTGGAGGGCTGGTTGAACAGTAGCCAGTGGAGGGCTGGATGAACAGTAGCCCATGGAGGGGTAGTTGAACAGGACCCCGTGGAGAGGGCTGGTTGAACAGTAGCCAGTGGAGGAGCGGTGGAGGCTGGATGAACAAGAGCTCATGGATGAACAGTCGCAGGTGGAGGTTGGAGGAGGTCGACGGTGGATGAACAGTCACATGTGGAGGCTGGAGGAGGTCGACGGTGGATGAACAGTAGCCCGTGGAGGCTAGAGGAGGTCGACGGTGGATATGAACAGTATCCTGTGGAGTCCCGTTTTGCGGTACACCACACCCCTTCTGATGAACAGGACCCCACTTTGACCGTAGCGCTCCAACACATGTACGTTTTCTCTGTTTTGCAGTACGCCACACCCCTCCCGATCAATAGGACCCCGTTTCGACCGTAGGAGGTCCAACAAAAGTCTGTTTCCTCTATTTTGCGGTACGCCTCACCCCTCCCGATGAACAGGATCCCATTTTGACCGTGGCCGGTCGAACACAAGGCCGTTTCCTCCGTTCTGCGGTACGCCAGGCCATTTCGTTGCCTCCCGATGAACATGATGCATTCCGTTGGCTCCCCATGAACACGACGACGATGCAGTTTCTTCGTTCCGACCCAGCCATGTACACGGGCCCTGGCCGTACATATGCAGGAGTAGGTGCTCGAGACCCTGACCGTATGTACGTACATGGCCGTATTTTTCTTTCTTGCACCCTGGCCGCTGTACGTACGTGTACATGCTACGTGCATGCCTCTACTACGACACGTGCGCGCCTCTAGTACGACACTTGCGCGCCTCTACATTGACCAGTATGTACATACATGTTCGCGACCAGAATGACAATGCTCCGTACGCTTTGACCGGGTGGGTCCCGACTGTCAGGCACTTCCTTGCGTGTAAAGATGTAGCTGGTGGGTCCCAGCAGTCAAGGGGGCGAATCATTTCTTTTTTTCCCGTAATATGGATGCACTTCCTTGCGTGTGAAGATGTAGCTGGTGGGTCCCAGCAGTCAGGGGAAACATTTTTTGTGAAATATGATGGCCCGTCCGATGGGTCCCTGCTGTCAGGTGGAGGAATCATTATTTTCCGCATAATAAGGAGGCACTTCCTTGCTGGGGCCGTGGACCCAGCTTTCAGGCTCTCCACATACAGTACTCTATCGATGGAAGTCGTTCCTTGACCACGTTGACCACGCCGTGCCGAGAGCACTAGGGCGGTGGATGGCGGCGAGGCCTAAGAAGAGGACGACGCGGAGCCGGTGAAGCCGCGACAGTGGATGCCCACGCGGAGAGGAGTACGAGGGTTCACTGGTTCGCCTTCGGTGTGAGGCTACCGTCGTCGCAGAATAACAGGGGGTGTGGGTGAGTGGAGGGATGGCCTGGCCAGTTGTGGGAGAAGTAGGGGCAGTGAGGCCTCCGCGGCAGATCAGCTGGCCACGGGAGGCAGGAGTAGGCGGCACGACCGGCGCTGCTTTGGGCGGCTGGAGCAAGAAGACCAGAGGTTGAAGAAGCACTACGACCATTGGATGGACATCATACGATCACTACAGCTAGAATCATTTATATTGACTAAGCTGACAAAGCCCTTGGTACGCGTCAACTTAGTAGGGCCCACAGGTCAGCCTCCGAAACGGTGCACCCCAGATGTTAGTGGGAGGAATCTTTTTTTGTATAATAAGGAGGCAGTTGATTGCGTGCGGCCAAGCCAATGGAGGGAGTAGGGTGAGCCGGTGAAGCCTGCGCGGAATCACAGCGGGCCACAAGAGGAGGGAGCAGGCAGTCCCACCGGCGCTAGTTTAGGCGGCTGGAGCAGGAAGATCAGAGATTGAAGAAGCACGTCGGCCGTTGGATGGACATCCAACATTCATTGCTGCTAGAATCGTGTGTTGACTGACAAAGCCTTGCATAAACAAGTCAGCCTTGAAATCTGTGGCGTGTACTGATACGTATCCATCGTATCTACTTTTCCAAACACTTTTGCCCTTGTTTTGGACTCTAACTTGCATGATTTGAATGGAACTAACCCAGACTGACGCTGTTTTCAACAGAACTGCCATGGTGTTATTTTTGTGCAGAAATAAAAGTTCTCGGAATGACCTGAAAATCCACGGAGAATATTTTTGGAATTAATAAAAAATACTGGCGAAAGAATCAACACCAGGGATCCCACACCCTGTCCACGAGGGTGGGGGCGCGCCTCCCTGCCTCATGGGCCCCCTAGAGCTCCACCGACCTCAACTCCAACTCCATATATTCACGTTCGGGGAGAAAAAAATCAGGGAAAAGGATTCATTGCGTTTTATGATACGGAGCCGCCGCCAAGCCCTAATCTCTCCTGGGAGAGCTGATCTGGAGTCCGTTCAGGGCTCTGGAGAGGGGAATCCATCGCCGTCGTCATCATCAACCATCCTCCATCACCAATTTCATGATGCTCACCGCCGTGTGTGAGTAATTCCATCGTAGGCTTGCTGGATGATGATGGGTTGGATGAGATTTATCATGTAATCGAGTTAGTTTTGTTATGGTTTGATCCCTAGTATCCACTATGTTTTGAGATTGATATTGCTATGACTTTGCTATGCTTAATGCTTGTCACTGGGGCCCGAGTGCCATGATTGCAGATCTGAACCTATTATGTTTTCATGAATATATGTGAGTTCTTGATCCTATCTTGCAAGTCTATGGTCACCTATTATGTGTTATGATCCAACAACCCCGAAGTGACAACAATCGGGACCACTCTCGGTGATGACCGTAGTTTGAGGAGTTCATGTATTCACTAAGTATTAATGCTTTGGTCCGGTACTCTATTAAAAGGAGGCCTTAATATCCCTTAGTTTCCAATAGGACCCCGCTGCCACGGGAGGGTAGGACAAAAGATGTCATGCAAGTTCTTTTCCATAAGCATGTATGACTATATTCGGAATACATGCCTACGTTACATTGATGAATTGGAGCTTGTTCTGTGTCACCCTATGTTATAACTATTGCATGAGGAATCGCATCCGACATAATTATCCATCACTGATCCAATGCCTACGAGCTTTTCACATATTGATCTTTGCTTAGTTACTTTACCATTGCCACTGTTACAATTAGTACAAAACTGCTACTGTTACTTTTGCCACTGTTACCATTACTTCCATATTACTTTGCTACAGATATTAAGTTATCCAGGTGTGGTTGAATTGACAACTCAACTGCTAATACTTGATAATATTCTTTGGCTCCCCTTGTGTTGAATCAATAAATTTGGGTTGAATACTCTACCCTCGAAAACTGTTGCGATCCCCTATACTTGTGGGTTATCAAGACTATTTTTTGGCGCCATTGTCGGGGAGCATAGCTATATTCTTTGAGTCACTTGGGATTTATATCTGCTGATCACTTTGAGGAACTTGAAAGACGAAAGAACTAAGATTTTTCCCTCAACTACGAGGGGAGGTAAGGAACTGCCATCTAGCTCTGCACTTGATTCTCCTTCTGTTTTGAATAAACTTGGGACATCTAAACCTGCTTCTGCTATTAATTCTGATATGTCGCATGTTATCGATGATGCCACTTCTGCTATGCATAATGCTTATGATGAAACTACTTCTATGCTTGATACTACTGTGCCATTAGGTGAATTTCTTGATGGACAACTTGCTAGGGATAGAGAGAATGAAACTATTGAAAATGATAATACTGATGAAAGTGATGACGAAGATTCTCCCCCTAGATATGAATTTCTTGTTGTGCCTGAGGGTTATGTTATGGAGGAAGTAACTGCTAGAGATTTTCTTGCTTGCAATGATAGATCTGATCTTAAGAAATTATTAGCTAAGCTGAAAGAAAAGTCTCTTAATGCTAGAATGAAATATGACCCTCCTTTTGCTACTTCACCTATCTGTGTTACTAATAAGGATTATGATTTCTCTGTCGATCCTGAGATAATTACTTTGGTTGAATCTGATCCTTTTTATGGCTATGAATCTGAAACTGTTGTGGCACATCTTACTAAGTTAAATGATATAGCCACCCTATTCACTAATGATGAGAGAACTCGTTACTATTATATCCTTAAGTTATTTCTGTTCTCATTAAAGGGTGATGCTAAAACATGGTTTAATTCTCTTGATCCTAGTTGTGTGCATAGTCCCCAAGATATGATTTATTACTTCTCTGCTAAATATTTCTCCGCTCATAAGAAACAAGCTGCCTTAAGAGAAATATATAATTTTGTGCAAATTGAAGAAGAGAGTCTCCCACAAGCTTGGGGGATGCTTCTTCGATTACTTAATGCTTTGCCTGATCATCCCCTCAAGAAAAATGAAATACTTAATATCTTTTATAATGGACTAACCGATGCGTCCAGAGACCACCTGGATAGTTGTGCTGGTTGTGTTTTCAGGGAAAGAACTGTTGATCTAGCTGAATTGCTATTGAATAATATGTTGACTAATGAAAACAATTGTACACTTCCTGAACCAACTCCTAAGCCAACTCCAAAGAAAATGGGTGTTCTATTTCTCAGTCCTGAAGATATGCAAGAGGCAAACAAATCTATGAAAGAAAAAGGTATTAAAGCTGAAGATGTTAAGAATTTACCCCTTGTTGAAGAAATGCATGGCCTTAATATACCACCTATTGAAGAAATACATGGTCTTGATAACCCGACACATGTAGTAAAGGTAAATTCTATCTATAGATATGATAAAGTTGAAATCCCGTCTACTAAGTTTGCTAGCCAATGCTTGGATGAGTTTGATGACTTTATGGCTAAACAAGAAAACTTCAATGCTTATGTTGGTAGACAATTGAAAAGTAATGCTTATATGATTGGACACTTGAGTGATTATATGTCTAGAGTTAAAGGTGAAATTAAACTCATTAGTAAACATGTTTCCATGGTTACCACTCAAGTAGAACAAGTGCTTAAAGCTCAAAATGATTTGCTTAATGAATTAAATGATAAGAAAAAGGATAATGTTGTTAGCGTTATGACTAGAGGTGGTAAATTGACTCAGGAATCTTTGTATCCTGAGGGCCACCCAAAGAGAATTGAGCAAGATTCTCAGAGAAATAATGTTGATGCACCTAGTCCTTCTAAGAGGAAGAAAAAGAAAAATGAGAGGACTTTGTATGCTTCTAGTGAACCTGTTGTAGACACACCTGAGAATCCCAATGATATTTCTATTTCTGATGCTGAAACACAATCTGGTGATGAACATGAACCTAGTGATAATGTTAATGATGATGTTCATGTTGATGCTCAACCTAGCAATAATAATGATGTATAGATTGAACCTGTTGTTGATCTTGATAACCCACAATCAAAGAATCAACGTTACAATAAGAGAAACTTCATTACTAGGAAGCACGGTAAAGAAAGAGAACCATGGGTTCAGAAACCCATGTCTTTTCCTCCTAAACCATCCAAGAAAAAGGATGATGAGGATTTTGAGCCCTTTGCTAAAATGATTAGACCTATCTTTTTGCGTATGCGTTTGACTGATATGCTTAAAATGAATCCTTATGCTAAGTACATGAAATATACTACTACAAATAAAAGAAAGATACCGGAAGCTGAAATTTCCACCATGCTTGCTAATTATACTTTTAAGGATGGAATACCAAAGAAACTTCGTGATCTAGGAGTACCAACTATACCATGCTCCATTAAAAGAAACTATTTTAAAACTGCTTTATGTGATCTTGGAGCCGGTGTTAGTGTTATGCCTCTTTCTTTATATCGTAGACTTGATTTGAATAAGTTGACACCTACTTAAATATCTTTGCAAATGGCCGATAAATCAACTGCTATACCTGTCGGTATTTGTGAGGATGTGCCTATTGTGGTTGCAAGCGTTACTATCTTAACAAACTTTGTTATTCTTGATATTCCCGAGGACGATAGTATGTCGACTATCCTTGGTAGACCCTTTTTGAATACTGCAGGGGCTGTTATTGATTGCAACAAAGGAAATTTCACTTTTCATGATAATGGTAATGAGCATACGGTACATTTTCCGAGGAAGCAACCTCAAGTTCACAGTATAAATTATATTGGAAAAATTCCAACTATTACTATTGGAGGTTTTGAATTTTCTCTTCCTACTGTCAAGAAGAAATATGATATTCTTATTATTGGGGATGTACATATCCCCATTGAGGTAACCTAGTGCTATTCGAAAATTCTCCGGTTCCATGCGATTCGGGATGAGTTTGTTAACAAGACTTGATCAACCTTGTTAGTGGATTCCTTTTGATGAGCATGAGATGGATGAAGTTAGAAAGCACAACTCTCTGTATCCGACTTTTACTTTCTGTTATTTAGGTTAAATAAAGTAAAAATAGTATTTTCTGTCTCTTTTCTGATTTATCCATGCAATAAAAAATACCCCAAAAATAAAAGTTCTCCAATGCCCTGAAAATGAAACATGATTTTTTCTAGATTATTTAAGAATTTTTCGCACTGAGAACACATCTAGGGGAGCCATTACCTGGCCACGAGGGTCCAAGGCGCGCCCACCCCCTTGGGGCGTGCCCCCTGCCTCGTGGGCCCCTAGTGGCCCCCTCCACTTATTCCAGCACCTACACACTTCTTCTTCCTCCCAAAAAAAATCACCAACCAGCTCAAGCACGAGTTCTAGCTCATCTTGCTGCCATTTTCAATCTCCTTGCTCAAAGCTCCACTCACAAAACTGCTTTTGGGGGATTGTTCTTTGGTATGTGACTCCTCCAATGATCCAATTAGTTTTTGTTCTACTGCTTTATTCATTGCAAATTTTTACTGCCAAGGTGACCATGTTCTTGAGCTTGCATGTCAAATTTATTTGGTCCCAAGAAGTTTTAATGCATGATATAGTCTCGAGGCACTTGTGAGAGTAGTTGCTATCAATTTTGTTGAGTTTGGTTCACTTTTATTTTGTGTTACTAAAAATTTCAGAATTTTTTAAAAAATAATGAAGAGTGTCGGGTGGTAGGTGCGACATATGCCAACGGGTGGCTTATCATTGTGGGAGCCAGTAAGACATCGCCGGTGCCTGGAAACGGGATGAGGCGAAGACATGCACGCCGGCGAATCTTACCCAGGTTGGGGGCTCTCCTTGGAGATAACACCCCTAATCCTGCTCTGCGGGGTCTCCGCGTGATCACTAGATCAATAAGTAGCTACAAGATGCTCCTTGAGCTGTTTTGCTAGAGGAAGAAGAAGGGCAAGGCTAACTCTCCTCTTCTCTCTATGTGGTGTCTAGAACTTCAAGAGATCAACCCTTTGCATGGGTGCCCTGGAGGGTTTATATAGGCCTACCCCCCGGGATACAATGGTAATCCGACTGGATGTGGGTCCAGACTGTCAGTGTCTGTAATCGCAGGCTTCTCCGCCGACCGCTGGGGCCCGCCACTTGTGGGTCCTGCCGGCTGCCGGCCTCTTGTCCGAGAGGCCTGGCCCACCGTCCGGGGGTCTTGTCGGCTGCTGGCTACTATAGCCTTACTTCTAGTGATGATGGCTTTGTCAGGATAAGCATGGCTATAGTGTCTCCGCCTGGCAGGCATTCACTATAGCCTTACCCCATCTTATCTGCTTAATGGTGCATAGACTTCCAGGGCGGGGACAGGCCGACTGCTGGGAGCCGGCCTCCCCCCAGGCCGACTGCTCAAGTCCAGCCGCCCTCTAGTATCTCTCTGGCAGGAGGGGCCCGCCACCCGCGGGCCATACTGACAGCCTCTCGTGGGCGACATCATGGTCAACGTGGCAACAGTGCCGCGCCGGATGGGGACTGGCCGCCCCGTACGGCGCACTGTGGCCACGCTTTCTCCGGGATTCGGGGGTGGCAGGCTTCACTGTAGCCACGCCCCGTCTTATCGCTATTATGTGGGTGCAAACTTTGAGGGTATGGATCAGGTCGTCTGCTAGGAGTCGGCCACTCTGGTGGCTGGCTGCTAGGAGTCGGCCCTCTTCGAGAGAGCTCTTAGAGCCTCACCGCCTTCCAGTAGCCGGCCGGTGGGACAGCCGGCCAAGAGAAGGCGGCCCTGCGTCTTGGATGTTCGAGGGATCAGTCGGCCCGATATTTTTTGAAGAGCCAGGCGGAGCCGATTAGGCTACCCGTGGTCATTTACTCCGACAGTAGTCCCCAAAGCTGATCGGGCTTCGCGGCTAAAAGGGGAACGAGAAGCCCAAGCAGCTTCCTATCTTTAAGAGCCGACAGCTAGGAGTCAGCCAAAATGAGTCGCGCATCTGGAAAGTTTTGGAGTCTGAAGGCGGGAACCAGGTGGCGCGTGCGCCGGGCATCGGGCCAGCTGCCTGCGGTCCGCGCGCCACTTGGTACCCATCGGCTGAACCAGCCTGCCAGCCACCCGCCACTACCACGTCTCGGCCCACGTGTGGATCTTCTATGGCCGAGGCGGACGGTTGGCATTCCAGCAGCAGTTATCGCACACCGTTTAAGGCACAATAATTGCGGGTCGTGGGGGAGTGGGTGCAGTTAATCCCACGTCCCCCACATCCCGCCCCTTTGGCTTCGTCGCATAGAGGCTATAAATAGGGGGAGGAGGGGGAGCGGCAGACGCACGCGCACTTGCCTCCTAATCCGCCATCTTCTTCTTCTTCTCCTCGTTGCTGCCGATGTCCGCCTGCGTCGTAGTTCGCCACTGCGGGGCTGCGCTCACGCCGCCGTCGCGCCATCTTCTTCAAGCTCTCATCTTCATGGCGCGTGTCGGAGCCTGGGACGGCTCCAACGTCCATGAAGACCACATTGATTTCTTCCGCAAGACGCGGCGGTTGCCCGACGAGGACTACGTGAGGGTCCGCCTTGCGTAGGAGCGGGAGATCTCGCTAGCGTCAGAGGAGGGCGAGCGCGTCATCTTCAGGTCGCATTGCCTGCGTGGCCTCGGCCTGCCGGCGAGCGGCTTCTTCTGGGCCTTTCTTGACTTCTACAACCTCAAGCCGCACCACCTCACTTCGAACATGCTGGTGCTGCTGTCCGCCTTTTTCACCCTGTGCGAAGGCTATCTCGGCGTCCTTCCCACCATCGAGCTTTGGAGCGAGTTCTTCTACTCAAAGCTCGTCACTGTTGTCAAGAGCGTGGCCACACAGTGAGGAGCCTTCGTCGCGGTGCGAGGCCGGCTGCTGAGAACCCGTTTTCTCCCATCACGTTGATCCAGTCGGTGAAGATGTGGTAGCAGTCGCACTTCTACGTGAAGAGCATCTTCCCGGAGGGCGACTGGGTCAATCAGCCGGCTTACGTAGCCGGCCCACCGACTGGGAAGCGGCCTAACTGGTCATATTGGGCTAGGTCGCTGTCGGCCTCTGGAGCCGCCGCCATCGAGCGGCTCCGGGTGTTGGTGAAGTCGGAGGGCCTAACCAGGCCCGACTTGCTGACTGCCTTCGTGGCGCGTCGGGTGCTCCCGCTCCAGAGCTGCCCTTACATGATATGTCAAATGAGCGGGCATCAAGACCCAAGCCGGCTGTGCACCAAGGAGATGCCCCACGCGGAGATAGCTCACATGGTGAACTACCTTTCGAAGTGCAAGCTCTCGGAGGAGTGGCGGTTCGGCAAGGAGGCGTACTCGCGCGCCGATCCTCCGCCTATGGTAAGCTTTCTTTTCTTCTTTTTTCTTCTGTTGTCGAGCTCTCCTTGGCAGGCTTGACCAATCGGCTATGGAACAAAGCCCCCTCCTCCAGCCGGCAGCCGGTGCCGCAGGGCTGGAGCATCAATTTCTCACTGGCCGGGAGGAGAGCGATGTGGACGACACCGACTTGGGGGCGGCCGCTTTGGACGACAACGCCGTGGGAGGAGGCGGCGATGCAGGCGGCTCAGGGCTTGGAGCCGGCCTCGAGAACTGGCCGGATGGCAACGAGGGAGAGGTCGCCCCGTGCCGCCAGCCAGCGTCCGGCCAGCTGGGTGCAAGCTCCTCTGCCGTGCCGGCTGCCTGAGGCAGTGCGCAGAAATGCCGGGCCGCGCCATCCATGTTCGGCAGCCGGCCGAAGAAGCCCAAAAGCTCGGTTGTGGCGACCAAGTGGGACGAAGCGGCCGCGAAGGCCACCCGCTTCCGTGAGGTGGTGAAGGAGCCGCAGATGGTTTCCGCGTAAGTACTTGACTCCCTCACACATTCTTTCTTCCTTCTTGCCAATATTCTTCTGATTTTTCTTGTCTTGTATAACAACAGAGCTCCGCTCTCTCTCAAGCGGTTTGTCGCCGCCTCCGTGGTTGGGGCGGCGGGATGCTCACCAGCACCACCGTATGGACCCTCGTGCCGAGCTTTAGACGGTGATGGAGCAGAACACGGGGGAGGCGCATGAAGGAGCAGGAGGCAGAGCAGCAGAGGGCGGCTGCCGCCAAGGCAGTGCAGAGGCGGTGGAGGAGACGGCGAGGGCGCAGGCCGATGCGGTGGCCAAGGCCCAGGAGGATGCTGCAGCCGTGGTGGAGGCGGAGGAAGCCTTGCGCAACCAACCGCCGCAGCTCCTCATCCCCCTCCGCTCCATGGCGCCTGAGGTCCCGATGGTGCCGCCAGAAGGAGCCGGCGGCGACCAGCCGGTGATGTAGAGGGAGGAGGGCGACGTCGTCGCCCCGGAGATGGGGGTGACTCTGCCAGCGCCGACTGCGGCGGACCAAGGCGGCCAACCCAGCGCACCGCCTGTGCCACCGGCTGGAGGTGAGCCGGCTATGAGGGTGGACCTCGTGGTCCGATCTCCGGCACGCTAGTGCACAGGGAAGGCGGCCTCGATGTTGTACCCGCAGAAGGCCGGGGGCTCAAGCTCGTCGGCCCAGGAGCTGGAGACGGCGAGCGTCAGCTCGCCGTGGTGGACGCCAGGAGGCGGGACTGCCGTGCTGAACGCGGTGGCGCAGGACGTCTGGACTGGGCTTCAGTCTCAAGTCGCCGCCTTGAAGAACTACAACCAGGAGTTCCTGGCGACGCGGTCCGCCATCCGGGAAAGCCCTTCGCCTCTTGCTTCTTGCTCTTGTATTCTTCCGTGGGGGCGCGTTAGCGCACCCACTGGGTGTAGTCCCCGAGTTCCAGGTCAGCTGCTGAGCAGGAGGCCTGGAACTTTTAATTAGACTCGGGTGCTGACTTGTTTTTTATTTGCTTGTTTGTCCCTTTTGCAGGACTATCATAACCTCCGCGCGGCCGCCTTCAACTCCCATGCCCGGGATCTAATTCAGAAGACCGCCGACTTGTCCGAGAGCCGAAGTAAGTGTTCTGCCTTCTATTTCTTGTGGGGGCACGTCAGCGCACCAACTGGGTGTAGTCCCCGAGATTCAGGTCGGCTGCTGAGCAGTCGGGCCGGAAC
The DNA here is from genome assembly GCF_018294505.1 of Triticum aestivum. Taxonomy (NCBI): domain Eukaryota; kingdom Viridiplantae; phylum Streptophyta; class Magnoliopsida; order Poales; family Poaceae; genus Triticum; species Triticum aestivum. Next base: position 574,625,230 of record NC_057813.1, on the reverse strand, counting down.
TTTTCTGGTGGCCTCTTTCTCACTGTTTATTTTTCTTTGGCCGTCTTTGCAGAGGCCAACGCCGACCTACGGTAGCAACTGGGAGAGGCCCAAACCGCGTTGCGTGCCAAGGAGGCTGAGTGCAGCGCCGTGGCTCAGGAGCGCGACCGCCTGGCCAAGCAGCTAGCTGACCAGGATGAGAGTCATCAGGCGGCTCTGAAGGCGGTGAAGGACAGTGAGTCCACCCTCCAAGCCGAGTAAGAGACCGAGGCGGCGAACTGGGCTGAGTCGAGGCAGGCGCTGAGTGATGGCTATGGCCATATTGAAGACATGGTTGACGGTAAGTTGCCTTCCTCTTCGTCCCTTTGGTTGCCGCCCGCTGCTTGGTCCGACTTTTGACTTTGTATTTTTTCTTTTCTTCTTCGTGCAGAGTACTTCCCCGGCTACTCTATTGCCGCCAGCCAACTCATCGAGGCCCACCGCAACATGCAAAGGCGGGCTGGTGCTGAGATTGCGCCAGATGCTCGCCAGGCGCTTGAGGAGCAGCTCTTGGCCATCCAGGTCCGTCTTCAGTCAGCTCACCGCATGCTCCGCCGCCTTCAGCGCGTTGGAGCCCAGGTTCTTTCCGCCCTCTGGCCTGGCGAAGTGATTCCCCACACCCATAGTCGGACTACCGACTGGCTGGAGGTGGCGACAAGCCGCTTCAAGGCTTGGAAGGCTTCTGCAGCCCGGGCAGGCGCCAGGCGGGCGTTGGAGTTTGTCTGAGCATGGTATCCTGGGCTGGACTTGTCCCAGCTGGCCACGTTTCGGCAGGAGGCCAACGAGGAGCTGGTGGCGGTGCGGCCGGCTATCATTCAGCGCGCTGCGGCGATCGCCGAGTACACCGACACCAGCATCTTCATCCCCAAGCTGAATGATGACGACGCTGCTCTGCCGGCAGAGTGGTTTGGGCTGAACCGTGGATGGTGAAGACTCGGCGGAGGAGATCGACTCCAGCGACGAGGGTGAGGAGGAGGAGGAAGAGGACGGTGAAGACGCCGAGCCGGATGATGGAGCAGCCGGCCAGCCTCAGCCTGACCGTGCCTCAAGCAACAAGGCACGTGCAAGCACGCCGCCTGCTGCTAGCGATGACCAAGCCGAGACTCGTCAGCTGGCCACTCCTCCAGCCAGCGCCGCCGTCTCCACTGACCTACCCAGCTCGCCCATTGCACCCTTGGTCTGAGCCGCCGTGTTTATCTTTGTCTTCCTGTTCATTAGTCTTTGAACAATATTTTTTAAATTCGCACGGTTCCACCCACTAGGGGTGTATTCAAACTAAGTTGAATGCCGACCCTCGAAGGCCTTTTGTGTAATTATAATCTCGCATGTGTTTGACTTTAGACTGTGCTTGCTTTACATCTTTTTCTGGTTGTTTCCTTCGCCACCCTCCCTTGGTTGCCGCCTTCCCAGCCGGACAGCTGCTCTGCAGTCTGTGGCTGGGAAAGTACTTGGCCGTGTGGGAGGGCAAGCACTTTAGCTTTCTTAGATTGTGGCAAGGTGAGTGGGAAGCCGGCCAGCCGGCTTCTTAACAGTCGGTTGGCAGGGTGGGGAGCCGGCTTGTGTTATGTAAGCCCATTGGTCCTTAGCCATTTTTCGTGTGGGCATCTTTTCCTGCCTTTAACTCTTGCCAGTCGAACAGTCGATTCTGCGAGCTGTGACTTTTGGCAAGAGAGGGCTTAGGTGTCGGCACACTACTTGTCTGACTACAGGTGGTACTTATCATAATTTAAGGCGGCAAGTCCCCGGGCCGGCTGGTCGAACCCGGTGCCGGATAGAAGAACAAATGTAGTGACACATTCATAGGCATGATACTCATCATATAGATAAAAGAGGGTAGTCCCCGAGTGCTCCTCGGGGGACCCGATGTCTTGTACTTAATACAAAAGGTAGCATGGTACACACTGCATTAACTGTAACATCTTCGAAGGAGATTGGCATTCCATGGGCGTTCGGACTCCTTGCCGGAATCATCTCTCTTGCGTGCCTTGGGCTTCTGTGCGTCGATTAGGTAGTAGGATTCGTTGCCCAAGGCCTTGCTGATGACGAAGGGGCCTTCCCAAGGGGCCGAGAGCTTGCGTTGGTCGGCTGTTCGCTAGATCAGCCGGAGCACAAGGTCGCCCTCTTGGAAGGATCTTGGCTTGACCTTCCAACTGTGGTAACGGCGCAAACCATGCTAGTAGATGGCGGACCGGCTGAGTGCTAACAGCCGGCCCTCTTCCAGCAGGTCGACGCCGTCTTCTCACGCTTTCTTTGCTTCCACTTCCGTGTACATGGTGACCCGAGGTGAGTCGAACTTGATGTCAGTTGGGATGAAAGCCTCGGCACCATACGCAAGGAAGAAAGGAGTGAAGCCGGTCGACTTGTTTGGGGTGGTATGCAACCTCCATAGGATGGCTGGCAGCTCCTCGAGCCAGCAGCCGGCTGAGCGCTCCAAGGGCTCAACCAGTCGGGGTTTGATGCCGGACAGGATGAGGCTGTTTGCTTGCTCAACTTGGTCGTTTGACTGTGGATGGGCAACGGACGCTAGGTCCAATCGGATGCCCTGTGTCACGCAGAAATGTGCCAATGCTCCTTTGGAAAAATTTGTGCTGTTGTCGGTGATGATGTTGTGTGATATGCCATACTGGGTGGTGATGTCTACGATGAATGTCACAGCAGTCGGCCCATTCAACTTCTTGATTGGCTTCGCTTCAATCCACTTGGTGAACTTGTCTATGGCAACGAGCAGGTGTGTCATGCCGCCGCATGCCGTCTTGAATGGGCCCACCGTGATGGCAAAGGGCTAGGTGAGGGAGATGGTCTTGAGTGCGGAAGCTGGCAGGTGTTGCTTGGAGCTGAAAAGTTGGCACCCTTTGCAGTGTTTGACCAATTCTTTGGCGTCTTCCAAAGCAGTCGACCAAAAGAAACCATGTCGGAAAGCTTTGGCGACAAGTGATCTCGAAGCTGCGTGGTGGCCGCACTCGCCTTGGTGGATATCCTTGAGGATTGCAATGCCCTTCTCTGGCTCGACGCAGTGCTGGAAGACTCCAGTGACACTACGCCTAATGAACTCTCTGTTCACTATTGTGTATGCTCCGGCTCGGTGTTGAACTTGTCTTGCCGAGATCTTGTCAGTCGGCAGCTCTCTGTTTACCAGAAAGTTGAGGATGGGTTTGGCCCATGATGGAGTTGCGACTTCTTCTATTGCCAACACGGCTACTGCGACCAGGGTAGGTGGGTTGGGTGGTGAAGGGTTGGAGTCGGCCACCGCCTGCTGTGTCATTGAAGTCCCCGGGCCGACTGCCATAGTCCACGGGCCGGGTTCGAGTCCCTGAGCTGCCTGCCGAAGTCCCCGAGCCGCCTGCTGGGTTCCTCAAGTCAGATCCGACTACATCAAGGTCAGGCGGCGTGAAGATGGAGTCTGATTCTGGAGATGGCTTGACAGACGGCTTGAGGAGGCGTTGAAGGGATACGCTGGTTGGTATAGCTTGTCGGGTGGAGCCGATTCATGCCAGGGCATCTGCTTGCTTGTTGTCAGCCCGTGGCACGTGGAGAAACTCGCACCCTTCAAAGTATCCACTGAGTTGCTGAATGAGGAAGATGTAGCTTGCCATGTTTGCATCCTTGGCATCCCAATAACCAGACACTGTTGGATCACCAAGTCCGAGTCGCCATAGCACAGGATCCGGCAGATGTCGAGTTCTTTGGCCAGCCGGAGCCTATGTATGAGCGCCTCGTACTCGCCACGTTGTTGGAGGCGGCAAAGTGAATTTGCAATGCGTATCTGAGCTTGTCGCCTTTGGGAGAGGTGAGGACGATGTCGGCTCCCAAGCCAGTGCGCATCTTGGATCCGTCAAAGTGCATCCGCCAATGAGTGGAGTGGGGTGCTGGTGGTAAGTATTGAGTTTCGGCCCAGTCGACAAGGAAGTCGGCTAGCACTTGGGACTTGATGGTCGTGCGAGGCTGGTAGAAGATGGTGTAAGGAGCCAGCGCAATGGCCCACTTGGCCACCCGGCCAGATGCATCTCGGCTGCCCATGATCTCGGCAAGCGGGGCGGTGCAAACGGCCGTGATGGGGTGCTCTTGAAAGTAGGGCTTGAGCTTCTTGGCGGCAAAGTATACGCCATAGCACATCTTCTGGTAGTGGGGGTAATTCTGATTTGAGGTTGGCAGTACTTCACTCAGGTAATACATCGGCCTCTGGACCAGCTGAGCTCTGCCTTCCTCTGGGCGCTGAACCATGATGACAGTGCTGACCACCCGGCTAGTTGCAGCAATGCAAAGGAGCATGGGCTCTTTCTCAGTCGGTGCCGCCAGGATAGGTGGCGTGGTCAACATCTTCTTCAGCTTGTGAAAAGCTTCGTCCTCCTAGTCGTTCCACTCAAAGTGAGTGGATTTCCTCATGAGCTGATACAGGGGGAGAGCCTTCTCCCCTAGCCGACTAATGAAGCGGTTAAGGGAGGCCAGGCACCCGGTGAATTTTTGGACATCTCGAAGCCGGGTGGGAATCTCCATCCTCTCTATGGCCTTGATCTTCATTGGGTTGCATTTGATGCCGCGTTCAGAGACCAGGAAGCCTAGGAGCTGGCCGGCTGGTACTCCGAACAAGCATTTCTCAGGTTTGAGCTTGATCTAAAATCGGCGCAAGTTGTCAAATGTTTCCTTGAGATCTTCCAGTAGGGTGCCATGCTTTTCCGTCTTCACCACAATACCGTCTACGTAGATGTGGGCATTTCTGCCGAGTTGCTTGAGGAGGCATTTTTGCATACAATGCTAAAAAGTGGCATCGGCATTTCTCAAGCCGAATGTCATAGTCAGGTAGCAGAAAGCTCCGAATGGTGTGATGAAGGCGGTCTTCAGGCGGTCGACTGGATCCAACTTGATTTGATGGTAACTTGAGTAGGCATCCAAGAAACTCAATAGCTCGCATCCGGCTGTGGATTCTATCACTTGGTCAATCTGGGGCAAAGCAAACGGATCTTTGGGGCAAGCTTTGTTGAGGCTGGTATAATCTATACACATGCGCCATTTCTTGTTCTTCTTCAGTACAAGGACTGGGTTGGCAAGCCATTATGGAAAGAACACCTCCATAATGAAGCCAGCTGCCAGAAGTCAGGCTATCTCTTCACCAACAATTCTTCTCTTCTCCGACAGTCGGCGGAGGGGCTGTTTGACTGGTTTTGCATCTGCTCGGGCATGTAGCTTGTGCTCGGCAAAATCCTTCGAAACACCCGGCATGTCCTTGGGGGACCATGGAAAGATATCCCGATTCTCACGGAGGGAATTGATAAGCTCGCTTTCCTATTTGATGTCCAGGTTTGCTCCCAGAACAGCAAACCTATCTGAGTGCTCTGGGTCTAGAGGTATCTTCTTTGTTTCCTTGGCCGGCTGGAAGGAGCCCTGAGCTTCTGACTCCTTGGGATCAGGCGACAGGTCCGGCTGCTTGCCGGCCATGGCCACAACCCGGTCAAGGATCTTCTTCTCAGCAGCAATCACGAGGGACTCGGCCAGCCGGCTGCTGGCTGTAGCGCAGGCAGAGGATTTCTTGTAGTCTTCGACTATGGTGATGATGCCCTTGGAGCTCGACATCTTCATCTTGAGGTAGGCATAGTGGGGCACAACCATGAACTTGGCCAGGGCAGGTCGGCCAAGCAAAGCATGGTAAGGGCTCTCTAGATCCACTACCTCAAACCAAACTGCTTCACGGTGGAAGTGATCTTTGTCTCCGAAGAGGACATCTATCTTGATCTTGCCGATTGGTAAGCATGACAGGATGGGTACAATGCCATGGAAAACGGTCCAACTGGGCAAAAGTTGCTTCGTCTTGATATTCAGCTTCTCCATGGTGTCACGGTACAGGATGTTGATGCTGCTCCCGCCATCAATCAGAACTCGGGAGAAATGAGCAGCTCGCCTCTCTGTGGCAAAGGTTGCATCCATCACCAATGCATAGGAGCCTGGAGACGGCATCACCTCTGGGTGATCAGCTCGGCTCCAGCTGATGGGCTTTTCAGACCAATGCATAAACTCTGGATCTTTGGAGGTGACCGCATTGACTTCTTGGTGCTGTCGGCGCCGGTTGCGCCTGTCTTCTGCTTGGCTTGTAAAGATGATGTAGGGTGCATGCTCGTTGGGGAACTCATCTTGGACGGCTCCGACTGCTGGCGGGCGGCCGGCGGTGGAGGAGCCGAAGGCGGCGGGCCAGCAGGCGGAGAGGGCAGCAGTCCTTCGCCCTTGGAGATTTGGGTGAGCCAATGGCACTTCCGGGTTGTGTGGTTGGACGGCTTCGTGCCGTTGTGAAACTTGCAAGGGGCATCAAGGGTTTGCTCGTAGGAGAAAGCCGGCTGCCAAGCCGGCCTGCCGCCTTTCGAATGCTTGGGCATGGGTTGCCCTTCAGGCTGCTCGTCTTCGACCATCGCCACTTGCCGACTGGTGGAAGCTGGCATCGAGGCCTTGCGCTTGTTGTTGTTCTGGTGCGGACGTCGATTGGAGTCGCCAGCCGGCGTTTTTGGAGCCGGAAGGAGCACCTTTCCAGAGGCGTCCACTCAGAGCTCGATCTTCATCGAGGAGTCGGGTGTGGCGTACTTGTCTGCTATGATTAGCAGCTCGTCGAGTGTAGCCGGCTCGTCGCAGAGAAGTCGGTGCTTGAGGAGGGTTCCCTCTCGGCACCTGGCGGTGAAGTACTCTATTGCTTGCACCTCGTGCACCCCTTCGCAGGAGTTGCAGAGCTCGGCCCAGCGCGTCAGGTAGTCGTGGCTGGACTCGGTCGGGCCTTGGACACAAAGGGAGAGCTGACGTGGCTTGGGCGCCCGCTTGTACGTGTTGGTGAAGTTGCGAATGAAGACTTCGTGAAGTCCAACCAGCTATTGACGCTGTAGGGCTTGAGGTTGTTCAGTCAGGTGTGTGTCGTGCCCTGGAGCATGAGAGCGACGTACTTCACGGCAACGCGCCTGTTGCCGTTCACTATGCTGACTGCAATGGAGTAGTCTATCAACCAGTCTTCCGGCTTCACCGAGTCGTTGTATTTTGGTGTGTCTCTTGGGAGCGAGAACCCTTTGGGAAAAGGCTCGTCACGGATGCGGGGGCCAAAGCAAGGCGGGCCGACATCGTCTTCTTCTTCTAGCGCCAGGGATCGCGGCAGGTGGTCGATCCGATGGCGGGCATCATTCTCGTTGATTTGTTCGTGGCGGCCCAGCCGGCCATTGAGCGTCGGGAGCATGACAGGCGGCAGGGTGGGATATCTCTCCCCGCGGGGCGGAGGAGGAGGCGGGTTGTTGCCTCGTCGCTCCATAGCTTGGGGGCGACCTTCAGCGTCACGCTCAATGGTGAGGCGCGTCCGACTGCGGCTAGCAGTCGGCTCCTTGTCTTTTCGCTCGTGGGCGCCACCTGCAGTCAGCGTTCGAGAGGTCGCATTGTGTTATCGGCATGGGGGAGGACTCTCAGTGCGGGCGTCGGCTTCATGCTGCTCTGTGGCCGCGTCGATCAGCTGCTGGACACGTCTGGTCATGCAGTGAAGCTCATTAGCCTTCCAGCCCTTCCAGCTCGTCTATGGCCGCCTAGGTGGCACGCAGGTTCTCGAGTGGCGTGGCATAGACTGGGCGGTCGGCACCCAGCATGCTGGCGATGGCCGCGCCGCGCTTCTTGATAGCGCCAATCCGGCTGGGTCCGCCAGCAGGCCACATGCCAGAGGCGGCACGATCAACCTCGCGCTGGTAAGCCTCGGTGAGGCGTCTCATGGAGGCTATCTTCTTGCCGTTCTCGATGAGGGCAAGGCGGTGAGCCTCCAGCATGTCAGCGTCAGCGTCAGCTGGGATGGGGGCAGACAAGTCATGCAGCGCCATCTGTAAGGTGTCATGGACGTTTTCACTAGAGGCGGCGCCATGACTGATGACCAGCACCTCAGTAACGGTGCGGCCGCCGCTATAGGCACGAGGAAGGGGGTCGTCGATGACCACCACGTTCATGGGGAAGGCGTCAAGCGATGCCGTGCTGGAGTTAACAAGCATCGGGTCGGTGGAGCCGATCGACTCTAGGTCGGAAGTGCGCTCCTTGGCAATGTCGAGCTTGCCAAGGAAGTTGATGAGGCAGATCACGGAGCTGGTGGCACCCGCGCCTGGCGCGGGCTCGTCGGAGAGTTGGACCTCGCCGAGAAGATCGGCGAGGCAGCTCGCTGCGCAGGCGTCATCGACGCCATGTAACACGTCGGGGCAAGTGCCATCGGGCGTGCCGGGCTGGCTACACTCGCTGGGGAGGAAGAGGGTTCCCGTCTAGAGCAGGTCTCTGAACGACGGTGCACCTGGCCCCACGGTGGGCGCCAAATATTGGGTGGTAGGTGTGACATATGCCAACGGGCGGCTTATCATTGTGGGAGCCAGTAAGACTTCGCCGGTGCCTGGAAACGGGATGAGGCGAAGACATGCACACCGGTGAATCTTACATAGGTTTGGGGCTCTCCTTGGAGATAACACCCCTAATCCTGCTCTGCGGGGTCTCCGCATGATCACTAGATCAATAAGTAGCTACAAGATGCTCCTTGAGCTGTTTTGCTAGAGGAAGAAGAAGGGCAAGGCTAGCTCTCCTCTTCTCTCTATGTGGTGTCTAGAACTTCAAGAGATCAACCCTTTGCATGGGTGCCCTGGGGGTTTATATAGGCCTACCCCCCTAGGGGTACAATGGTTATCCGACTAGATGTGGGTCCAGGCCGTCAGTGTCTGTAATCATTGGCTTCTCCGCCGATCGTTAGGGCCCGCTGACTGGTGGGTCCCGGCGGCTGCCGGCCTCTTGGCTAATAGGCCTGGCTGACCGCCCAGGGGTCTTGTCGGCTGCTGGTTACTGTAGCCTTACTCCTGGTGACGATGGCTTTGTCGAGATAAGCATGTCTACATTGCCGCCGCCTGGCGGGCATTCACTGTAGCCTTACCCCATCTTATCTGCTTAATGGTGCACAAACTTCTAGGGCGGGGACAGGCCAACTGTTGGCAGCCAGCCTCCCCCCAGGCTGACTGGTCAAGTCCAGCCGCCCTCCGGTATCTCTCTGGCAGGAGGGGCCCGCCACCTACGGGCCGTACTGACACCCTTTCGTGGAAGACATCATGGTCAATGTGGCAACAGTGTCGTGCCGGACGGGGAGTGGCCACCCCGTACGGCGCACTGTGGCCACGCTTGCTCCAGGATTCGGGGGTGGCAGGCTTCACTGTAGCAAAGCCCCGTCTTATCTCTATTATGTGGGTGCAAACTTTGAGGGTATGGATCAGGCCGTCTGCTAGGAGCCGGCCACTCTGGTGGGTGGCTGCTAGGAGTCGGCCCTCTCCGAGAGAGCTCTTAGAGCCTCGCTGCCTTCCAGCAGCCGGCCGGCTGGACAGTCGGCCAAGAGAAGGCGGCCCCGCGTCTTGGATGTTCGAGGGCTCAGTCGGCCCGATATTTTGTGAAGAGCCAGGGGGAGCCGGTTAGGCTACTCGTGGTCATTTACTCTGACAAAGAGATTTTTGAGGGGCTCTTCGAGCCGAAGCTCGAAGGATAAGCAAAGTGAAGAGAATAAAAAGGCCAAATTTAATCTCCCTTGCACCACGGAGGTTCGGCCATGTGAATGGCCTTGTGATGAGTTCTTGAGAGCAGTCGGGATTCATGATGACTTCTATCATTTGGCTGACAATGCAGGCCTCACCGACTTCCTCCATGACCAGCTCGATCAGTATCTCCTACTCACTAATACTTTCATGCAAAATTTTCACTTTCATGCTAGGAAATCACCACTTTCAGTGGAGTTTCATTTATATGATGAGGTTAAGGAGATGTCACTATATAACTTTTGTGAGGTTTGCAAGATACTCTTCGAGGGAAACATAGAGGAACCACATCATAGTGATATGGATGGATTTATTGATATGATTGTTGTAGGGGAAACGAGGAAGGTTTCCGGTGCAAGAATTACTAGCATATACTTTCTTGTTATATGTTACTTTGAAATATTTGCTAGTAGATGCTTAATTGGTCGCGGGAACTGTGGAAACCTTAGTGCCCCTGATATTGTTATTTTGTGCCATGCATTGTTTCGCGATAACACTTTTAGTTTGGGTGCTATTATTGCTAAACAATTAAGTCTGAACCATACAAAGGGCCCCATCTTTGGAGGCATCTTTGCTTCACGCCTTGCTAAACACTTTAGGATACCTATTAGGCATTATGAGAAAGAGGACAAGTTGCTACCCCCTATTTTTCTAGATTATAAGAGTATGGTAGCACATGAATTTATTGTTAAAAATAATGAGATGATGCTTAAGTATAATTTCAGATTTAATAAAACTCACAGTGAGACTATTATCTTGCCTACACCCTCTTTGTTTGACTTATCTTCAGGCACGTACCTCATATTGCCGGAGGACGTTCACGCATACTGGAGCCAGACACCAGCTCCAGAGCCTAAGCCAGAACCACCACTTGACCCTTATCGATAGTCCTTTTATCAGTGGGATCCGGAGGAGATCGCCAGCCAGTGGCACTCGGATGACACACCTCAGTACGCCGGAGAGAGTAGCTCTAATCCATGGACATATACCAACTTAGGCCAAAAGCCTAAGCTTGGGGGAGTATGTATTTCTCACCGACATTACATTCATGTTCACACACTCATTCTAGTTGTCGGTGCTCATACTTTTTCATTGTACTACCAATGCTAGTTTATTTTCTTTTCTAAGATTTCTTCTTGTGTGTTTAAATAACCTTAAGAAAAAACCAAAAAAAATTAGCTATAGCTTCTATCTAGTTTACTTTCCATGCCTGTAGTAGTACTAATTAAAAAACAAAAAGATATCTCGTTCTTCTTTTGCTTGTTGGGAGCTTTCCTGTGTAAATAGTTTTATTTCTTTTCTTTTCTTTGGGGGTCAAGAGGAGAAGACCATGATGAAAATGTTGAGTGGCTCTCATATGCATTATTGTTGATTTAACCAAGAGCCCATATTACCTTGTCTTCTCCCTTGAATTGAATGCTTGCAGATTCTAGCTTAGTCCAATGCACGTGCACTATTATTAATATCCACACCATGCGGTCGTGCGAGTGAAAGGCAATAATGACGATATATGATGAAATGATCGAGATGAGAGAAGCTGGTATGAACTCGACCTATCTTGTTTTTGTAAATATGATTAGTTCATCGTTCCTGATTCGGCCTATTATGAATAAACATGTTTGGAATGACAATTAGAGATTCTATTTGCTTATGTCATGCTTAATTATCTAGGAGTCTATAATGGTTTACCTTGCGTGCCAACATGCTATTAAAATGGTTGTGATGTGGTATGATAGGGTGGTATCCTCCTTTGATAGATTCGAGTGGCTTGACTTGGCACATGTTCACACATGTAGTTGAAACAAAATCAACATAGCCTCCATAATATTTATGTTCATGGTGGATTATATCCTACTCATGCTTGCACTCAGTGTTGATTAATTTTAATGCATGTTCATGACTGTTGTCGCTCTCTAGTTGGTTGCTTCCCAGTCTTTTTCTAGCCTTCACTTGTACTAAGCGGGAATACTGCTTGTGCATCCAAAATCCATAAACCCCAAAGTTATTCCATATGAGTCCACCATACCTTCCTATATGCGGTATCTACCTGCCGTCCAAGTAAATTTGTACGTGCCAAACTCTAAACCTTCAAATGAAATTCTGTTTTGTATGCTCGAACAACTCATGTTTCAACTAGGGTTGTCTGTATCTTCCATGTTAGGCAGGTTATTCTCAAGAGGAGTGGACTCCACTCCTCACTCACGAGAAAATGGATGGTCACCGGGATGCCCAGTCCCATGCTCAAATCAAATCAAAATAATTGCAAACAAAATTCCCCCAGGATTGTTGTTAGTTGGAGGCACCCGTTGTTTCGGGCAAGCCATGGATTGATGGTTGTTGGTGGAGGGAGGGTATAAACTTTACCATTCTGTTTGGGAACCACCTATAATGTGTGTAGCATGGAAGATATCAAGATCTCTTGGTTGTTATGTTGACAATGAAAGTATGCCGCTCAAAATATTATTTATCTCTGTTTCAAAAATTGAGCTCTAGCACCTCTACAAATCCCTGCTTCCCTCTCCGAAGGGCCTATCTATTTAATTTTATGTGGAGTCATCATCCTCTTATTAAAAGCACCAGTTGGAGAGCACCGCTTTCATTTGCATGCATTACTATTAATTTATATTGAGTATGACTATGAATGGATCTCTTTTACCATGAATTACAATGTTTAGTCAGTCCTTGATCTTCAGAGGTGCTCTGCATTTATGTTTTGCGGTCTCAGAAAGGGCTAGCAAGATACCATCTTGTTATATCATATAATGATTATTTTGAGAAAGTGTTGACATCCGAGATTTCTTATTATTGCTCGCTAGTTGATTATGCCATTGATATGAGTAAACATGAGACCTAAGTGTTATTGTGAATATGGTTAGTTCATACCCTTTGCTGAAAACTTGAATCTTGGCTTTACATATTTGCAACAACAAGAGCAAACAGAGTTTGTAAAAGTTTTTCTTTATCACTTTCAGTTTTTCAACTGAATTGCTTGAGGACAAGAAATGTTTAAGCTTGGGGGAGTTGATACATCTCCATCGTATCTACTTTTCCAAACACTTTTGCCCTTCTTTTGGACTCTAACTTGCATGATTTGAATGGAACTAACCCGGACTGATGCTGTTTTCAGCAGAACTACCATGGTGTTATTTTTGTGCGGAAATAAAAGTTCTCGGAATGACCTGAAAATCCACAAAGAATATTTTTGGAATTAATAAAAAATGCTGGTGAAAGAATCAACACCAGGGGGCCACACCCTCTCCACGAGGGTGGGGCGCGCCCACCCCCCTGGGGTGCACCTCCCTGCCTCGTGGGCCCCCTGGAGCTCCACCGACCTCAAATCCAACTCCACATATTCATGTTCAAGGAGAAAAAAAATCAGACAGAAGGATTCATCGCGTTTTACGATATGGAGCCACCGCCAAGCCCTAATCTCTCTCTGGAGGGCTGATCTGGAGTCCATTTGGGGCTCCGGAGAGGGGAATCCGTCGTCGTCATCATCATCAACCATCTGCCATCACCAATTCCATGATGCTCACCGCCATGCGTGAGTAATTCCATTGTAGGCTTGCTGGACGGTGATGGGTTGGATGAGATTTATCATGTAATCGAGTTAGTTTGGTTAGGGTTTGATCCCTGGTATCCACTATGTTCTGAGATTGATGTCGTTATGACTTTGCTATGCTTAATGCTTGTCACTAGGGCCCGAGTGCCATGATTTCAGATCTGAACCTATTATGTTTTCATGAATATATGTGAGTTATTGATCCTATCTTGCAAGTCTATAGTCACCTATTATGTGTTATGATCCGACAACCCCGAAGTGACAACAATCGAGACCACTCTCGGTGATGACCGTAGTTTGAGGAGTTCATGTATTCAATAAGTGTTAATGCTTTGGTCCGTTACTCTATTAAAGGAGGCCTTAATATCCCTTAGTTTCCAATAGGACCCCGCTCCCACGAGAGGGTAGGACAAAAGACGTCATGCAAGTTATTTTCCATAAGCACGTATGACTATATTCCGAATACATGCCTACATTACATTGATGAACTGGAGCTAGTTTTGTGCCACCCTATGTTATAACTATTACATGAGGAATCACATCTGACATAATTATCCATCACTGATCCAATGCCTATGAGCTTTTCACATATTGATCTTTGCTTAGTTACTTTACCGTTGCCACTATTACAATTACACAAAACTGCTACTGTTACTTTTGTCACTGTTACCGTTACTTCCATATTACTTTGCTACTAAATACTTTGCTGCAGATAGTAAGTTATCCAGGTGTGGTTGAATTGACAACTCAACTGCTAATAGTTGAGAATATTCTTTGGCTCCCCTTGTGTCGAATCAATAAATTTGGGTTGAATACTCTACCCTCGAAAACTGTTGTGATCCCCTATACTTGTGGGTTATCATGTACAGCCCATTTGCCATTATTTTATAACTTTTACTCATGTTCTAATTCATATGGAATTTATTGCAGCCCATTTTCCTTTAGAATTGTTGCCCATTTTCTGGTCAGTACCATGGTTAAAAAATAAAACTAAATATATGCGAAATTTTGAAAATTTGCATATTTTTGTTGGGGAACAAAATATACCTGATCCAAAATTAGTAGGCATACTAAAACAAATTTAAAAATAAATTAGTACTATGTCATGTTAAATCCAATGAAATACTCCCTCCGTCCCAAAATTCTTGTCTTAGATTTGTCTAAATACGGATGTATCAAGTCACGTTTTGGTATTAGATACATCTGTATCTAGACTAATCTAAGACAAGAATTTTGGGATGGAGGGAGTATAAAATATCTGTGAAGAACAAAAACAGAAAAAGAAACTAATTTCCCATTTGCTATATTTTTTTGGAATTTTCAACCCCTTTGATATTACTTTTAACAGACACTGACCATACTCTTTGGCCAGGCCGGAATGCATCCCTCCTCGTCTTGAAAGATTTGCAGCCCAGTAAGTCGGAGAAAACAAATAGGCCTAGCTTGGGTATTCTTCAAAAAGAAATAATGGGCTACCTATTTTCCCAAAGAAAAAATTGTCGGGCTGGTCATGTTATTAGACGGGCCATAGAGACCACACAACCCAGTTTATAGCCCGCTCCTCCGAATTACTACTCAAAAAAAGTTGTGCAATTCTGTCGTTAATTGGCTATACATTGAAAATGATGTGGGTCCTAGATATGAGCAGGGTGGATTAGAGTAAAAACGAGGGGTGCATCTGAGTAGTAAAAGAGGTGCTTCCTTGTGTTCGGGAGTGGACCTGGTGGGTCCGTACTGTCATACTCACAACTACAGTCCTCTCCCGATTCACTATGTTGATAGGGCCGGACGGCGACCCCGCGGCGAGCGCACCAAGGCGGAGGATAAAGTGTTGTCGCCAATGTGCTGGGCTGGGTTGGACATTCTTATTGAAAAATAAAAATGGATCGGAACTATTTACGACGTTGACTATGATTTGCATGGGTCCTCTGGTTGCAGGAAGAAAATGCTGGGAGAAAGAAGACTGGTCGCTATCTTTGCCTAAGAATAATATCGACTGAATGTAACGACACTATCATACGAAATAATATCCTCCTATTAAATCATCAATTTAAAGAGCTGGTGCATGAGCATTTAGCTTTATTTATTTATTTACTTATTTATGTTTAGGGGACCATGAGCATGTACATGGGCCAGATTCATGTGAGAGTCTCCCTTCCAGTTAATTATGGGCTCCTCTATTAGGCCTTCATCAGTGGGCTGTATTTTATCAACAAGTGGAAAATGTGTTCCGTACCAAAAATAGTATGCGCCATCATATGGTACGGGGCACTAAAGGATCGGACTGTGCAACGACTTCCAAAACATTGTGTTTGTCATTCTAACAACACATTTATTCAACCAACAGACGAAATATACTACTGATTATACATTGAAAACAACAGTTGCAGCAACCAGGGTTGGGGGTGCAACAGAAGTAGTAAGCAGGCCAAAAGAGTAAAGACGTAGCTCTGTCTTCCAAACCAAACATCAGCCATCACTACAAAAGGGCTACCAAAAAACAACAAGTGTATGCATCAAACTAAATAAAGATCCTACTACACCAAGTGTATGCATCTAACTAACTGGCTCAGTTAGACGTTACTATTTATTAAGCTGTGAAGATTGGCTGACGGCTTGAACTAGATGGGTGCTTGACGGGGCAAACTCCAGCCAACAGGTCGAAGTCTGATACTTGCGACCCTCTCTCCTACTTTGTGCTGCAGAGCGTGGCAGCACATATCAGGGTATGGTGCATGCAGAGACGCGTGGTACGTTGTGTACACACAGTTTTGCCTGATGAACGAAACCGCGCTGCCATCATGATCATTGTCGTTGGTTATCTCCTGGTTAATCGGATAATTCAGTCCGAGAAATAGAGAGCATGTACCAAGGCTACGTACCAGCCTCCAGTCAAAAATTCCTGAAGGCCTAGAGAAGCTAGGATCCTGCTCAAAGACCTTGCAGTGACTATGATTGTATTCCACGAAACAACAGGTCTGGTATGTGCGAACGATCATCAATCGTTTGCCGTCGTCTGATCGAGCCATGAACCACTTGCAACTGCCATGCCGCTTTTGTTTGAAAGGTTATAGGATTAGGAAGGGTAGGGACACCAGGCGTCCTACAACATCATATCAAGTTGGAGTAAAATAAAAAAGGGCTCTTAATGTAGTCAATCTTAAGAACAGCATGTTATGAGCATGAATATTTTTTCAGTAAATGTTGACAGTAATATAAGCAAGCCATCATGATATCATAGGAAAGTAACATTCTGCTGTAACAGCCGTTTGTAGAGATGACTGGAGTAGGCCAGCAATACGTCCAACCATAGAAGGAGTCGACAATGTAAATGAAGCCCTTGTGTTCAATGGCATCAGAGAACCATGGAGGTTGTATGATCCTGTGATGGACGTGCAGATTTATCCACTTACCGCAGTGACCTGTCAGATAGGCGAGACCACGGTTGAAGAATGCAATTAGCCTGAAGTCTTTATAATTCGCAGATCTTGTGGGCACTTGGCAGATTACAACCTTGAGCAAATCAAGCTTGGTATCATGTTGGCTACTGTAAGATTCTGAGTATTCTGGGCCACGGTGCCAAAGCAGTGCAGTGTTAATCGAAGGAAGGGGGATCAATCACCGGGTCTAGACCTCCACGAGCATCCAGCTGCCGCGACCGTTGACAAGCACCATCCAACACGTGTTCATGCCGACCCAATACATACCGTTAATGTAGTTGGGGGTGACGGGGATCGGATCGCAGTCAAGGGGGTTGATGCTCGCCACCCTATGATCGTTATGCTGCATGACACGATGTTTCTGAAGATCAAGCGGCATCAGCAAGCAAGGAGCTTGCTTAAAAAGCTCTAGCCTAAGGGCTTTGAGTAAACGGTACAACCCCGACGAGCACGCGACGAGCGGCATGGTACTGAGATTGTCCACATGTGAAACAATGAGCTTGATTACCTCTGTGGGGAGTGAATTCCAGCCACTCTTTCGGCGGGTGCTCCTCGGTTCTACCATTTTTAGTGCTTGGGTTTCGGACGAGGGGGGAGGCGCCTTAGCGGGGATGGAAGATTGGACGAGATTATGTGCGGACAAAGATAGAGAAGCAAATATGTGCTGCGGGAAGTGGATAGGTGATGATGACTACAGCACACTGCTTGACTTACGAGACACATAGCAGCAGCGTAGGGTCATATCGATGCCAGACAACTTGCTTGAGTGATCACAGCACTGGTACTCCCTACAGTACCTACTACTATGCCCTAACTTGCTTGAGTAGAGTAGTAGTGGAGTAGGACTCTGCTCTACTACTAGCACGAGAGGAGTAGTATATTCTAATCTAAAATAGTTACAAACTTCAATGCCCGAGCGTGGAACGACTATGAACCGCCATCGGTGCTAACTACAATCCCCAGCAAATGTTCGCTAGGAGACAAGGCAGTTGCAAATGCCCGTGACGCAGTTACTATATGTGTCTAAGGGTGGCGGTTTTGTCAAATACCATGGCATAAAAACAGGCCACTATCGGATGGAAATCAGATGGTTGTCGGTGTCAAAACCGGCAGAGCTCGGGTAGGGGGTCCCAAACTGTGCGTCTAAGGATCAAAGGTAACAGGAGGTGGGGGACATGATGTTTACCCAGGTTCGGGCCCTCTTAATGGAGGTAATACCCTACTTCCTGATTGATTGACTTTGATGAGTATAGGGGTTACCAGAGTTGATCTACCTCGAGATCGTAATGGATAAACCCTAGATGTATTGCCTGTTTATGACCCAAAAGTATAGGGGATCTATCATAGTCCTTTTGATAAGTAAGAGTTTCCAACCCAACGAGGAGAAGAAGCAAATGACAAGCGGTTTCAGTAAGGTATTCTCTGCAAGCACTGAAATTGTAGGTAACAGATAATTTTGTGATAAGATAATTTGTAACGGGTAACAAGCAATGAAAGTAAATAAGGTGCAGCAAGGTGGCCCAATCCTTTTTGTAGCAAAGGACAATCCTGGAAAAATTCTTATAATGACAAAAGCACTCCCGAGGACACATGGGAATTATCATCAAGCTAGTTTTCATCACGCTCATATGATTCGCGTTCGGTACTTTGATAATTTGATATGTGGGTGGACCGGTGCTTGGGTACTGCCCTTTCTTGGACAAGCATCCCACTTATGATTAACCCCTATTGCAAGCATCTGCAACTACAAAAAGAAGTATTAAGGTAAACCTAACCATAGCATGAAACTAGTGGATCCAAATCAGCCCCTTACGAAGCAAAGCATAAACTAGGGTTTAAGCTTCTTTCACTCTAGCAACCCATCATCTACTTATTACTTCCCAATGCCTTCCTCTAGGCCCAAATAACGGTGAAGTGTCATGTAGTCGACGTTCACATAACACCACTAGAGGAGAGACAACATATATCTCATCAAAATATCGAACGAATACCAAATTCACATGACTACTAATAGCAATACTTCACCCATGTCCTCAGGAACAAACATAACTACTCACAAGGCATATTCATGTTCATAATCAGAGGAGTATTAATATGCATTAAGGATCTGAACATATGATCTTCCACCAAGTAAACCAATTAGCATCAACTACAAGGAGTAATCAACACTACTAGCAACCCACACGTACCAATTTGTGGTTTTGATACAAGATTGGATACAAGAGATGAACTAGGGTTTTACGAGGAGATGGTGCTGGTGAAGATGTTGATGGAGATTGACCCCCTCCCGATGAGAGGATCGTTGGTGATGACGTTGGTGATGATTTCCCCCTCCCGGAGGGAAGTTTCCCCGGCAGAACAGCTCCGCCAGAGCCCTAGATTGGTTTCGCCAAGGTTCCGCCTCGTGGAGGCGGAGTTGCGTCCCGTGAGCTTGCTTATGATTTTTTCCAGGGTAAAAGCCTTCATATAGCAGAAGATGGGCACCGGAGGGCCACCAGGGGGCGCAGGAGACAGGGGCACGCCTAGTAGGGGGGGCCCCCCCACCCTCCTGGCCAGGGTGTGGGACCCCTCAGGTATTTTCTTCGCTCAATAATTCTTATTAATTCCAAAAGTGACTTCTGTGGAGTTTCAGGATTTTTGGAGCTGTGCAGAATAGGTTTCCAATATTTGCTCCTTTTGCAGCTAGAATTCCAGGTGCCGGCATTCTTCCTCTTAATGATAAACCTTGTAAAATAAGAGAGAATAGCCATAAGTATTGTGACATAACGTGTAATAACAGCCCATAATGCGATAAATATTGATATAAAAGCATGATGCAAAATGGATGTATCAACTCCCCCAAGCTTAGACCTCGCTTGTCCTCAAGCGAAAGCCGAAATCGAAAAATATGTCCACATGTTTAGAGATAGAGGTGTTGATAAAAATAAAATACGGACATGGGGGCATCATGATCATTCTTATAACACCAACATATATAGATTTTGTCATATGATTTCTTATGCTCAAGTAAAAATCTATTCACAATGTTAAGTATGGAACATAAACTTCATTGGGAACTAACAAACTATAATCTCAGTCATTGAAACAATTGCAATTT